>NC_141075.1:29916073-29921073 GCF_041138505.1 Cibotium barometz | reverse complement strand
AACCTTGCAACCATGCATCCTCGTGTGCGTGTATGCGTCGTGATCCCGCCCATAGGAAGGATGACTCTTGCTCTGGTACCAATATAACGTATGCGTAAAACTACATAAACATAGGGTTGAGCTCTCCATATATGAGCTCCATCAAAGAGGGACAAGAGGAGCATTAGCAAGAATTAACCTCCCAACCATAGGAGTCCCCTTTTTATAAGACTTGTCCATTCATTGGCCAACTTGTGGTGTGCCGGGCTACACACCCCTGTGGTTGTCTAGGGCCACCCCTTAACTGCTGAACAGTCGCAGTGTGCTCTACGCACTCTATCCGTGTATGTCCATGCTCCATGGTTCCCGTTCCCCTACTATAGGTAACGTAACATTTAGTGTTGCAAAAGAACCACCTCTGCTTGGCCATGTATGCTTTCCGCTACTCTTCGGAGAGGAAACCTCCGAGTACTCCTACTTTTGTCTTCTCATCAGGCGTCTCCTTGGGTTTGCCATTGGCTTTCCCATTCTTACCTTTCTCTACTTGGGCCTTGTCTGCTTGGCCCTTTCCTCCTGACTGAGAGGAGGAAGAGCCACATGTTGCCTACTTTGGCTTTCCGCCGTTGAGCTCAAGCTCCTTATAATGTGCCAATGCCAAGGCTTCCTCGTAGGTCTTCGGGTTGAGGTTGCGGATGGCGTACTTGATGGAACTATCCAAACCGCGGATGAATGTGCGAAGCTTCTCCTTATCGGGAGTGCCGATCTGCGAAGGTTGTTTGAAAAAGTCATCACTGGCATACCTTTGTGCGTCAATGCGGCGAACTCGTCAATGCCTAAAAATGCGCACACGGGTAACTGCGGGTGCGCTTGAGCGCCTATGTGAGCATGTCACCGTGCTCCAAGAGGTGGGGCACGTGACAACTCCCTAGTCTATAGACGGAGCATTGGATTGAATTTGGAAGTTCATGGAACTGCAACCGAAACAAGTTAATCTTCCAAATGATTTGTCTAGACATTTGATTTATTGAATGAAGGCATGGTACCCTTGGTCTTCATTCGAATGCCTCAAAAAGCGTTGATGGAATAATTTTTGTGTTTCGTCTTTTGAGTCGTGCTTTGTGCATAAGATTTGATGTAACACCACATGATGAATATCAAGACATCTCTGACTAGACTCGATCAACAACTCATCTACTACATTAGGCAAATCCTCTGAATCAGTCCAATCACGCTCTAAGGACACAATAGAATCTTTGGTCTCCTGCATCTGAAAGATCCTATTTGGGATCATGCAAGATCTATGAGGACAGGAAGAGGTTGGCTCCTCAAAAATCAGGTGAAATGGTGCATGATCTGAGAAAGTGGTGGCTGTCTGTCTGAATACACAAGCGTCCTCTTCTATCAATACCCCATTCATCTACATAAAATCTGTCCAAGCAGCCCCCCACCCTGAAGCCCCAAGAAAAGGACACACTACCATGCAATATTTGAAAGGCATCCTCATGCCAAGCATCACGGCCATCGACAACAAACATAAACTCATCCTAGTCCTACTGCTCACTATCAACAATCCCATCAAAAGCATCCAATTTGCCCAACTAGTCCTCTAAAGCCTCTAGATTATTGAAGTCACTTCCAACAATCCAAGCATCCATATTGGGCAAGGCATCCGCAATAGCACTCCAAAAACCACATCTGTCGTGGCATAAACATTGAGAATCCCCACCCGGGTATCCCCAAATCCACATGGCCCTCCCAAATATAAGTGTCCCATGATCAACAACATGGCTAAAGCCTAAGCCATCTACCCCAATCGAGATACATACACCACATGATTACCAACTGAGGCCTCCAAATAAGTATGACTCTGACCAGGTAAAATCTTGGGAAATAATGTTGTAACAGAGGCAAATCAACGCATCCCAAAGCATAGGCTTCCATATCATCGACTTGCATTGGCGACCAATACCTGCCACTCTACTACGGAGTCCACCCAGAGATACAATACAGAAATACATGGGATAAACTGGGAATATCAGGAATCACATAAATCTGCCCCAACAATCTCTAGGTCGGAGCGATGTGACACTAGAAAAGAGCTCCAGCATCCTCTATAAGACAAAAGTCATCCAACATACTGCAAAAACAACACGAGCCCCATCTCTGCCCTGTAAAAATCATATGCTCCAAAGAACTGTGAATCCATGATACTGCCCCTCTTGTATCCAAACTGTAAGATCTCTCTGTACTAAACCAAAATAGGATGCACTGGTCCTGGAATCCCACACCAAAAGTGTGGCTTGGGGCACCCACTCATCCTCCATAATAAACAGGAGAATCTAAGCCTGAGGGTTGCTCACTACTGCTGTTGTTGGTGAGTTTTCTGTGTTGGTCCGCGCTTGTGTTGGGTGAGTAGTGTTAAGCTTGTTTTAGGTTTTTGAGTGGATTGTTGGGCGTGTGTGTCTCATGGGTGTTCTGTGTTAGGCTGTGTATTTTTAGGTTTTTGGATGTGTGTTTTCCCCTTTCTGTTGTGTTCTATGCGGGTGAGTTTTCTGTGTGAGTCCGCGCTTGTGTTGGGTGAGTAGTGTTGTGCTTGTTTTAGGTTTTTGAGTGGATTGTGGGCGTGTGTGTCTCATGGGTGTTCTGTGTTAGTCTGTGTATTTTTAGGTTTTTGGATATGTGTTTTCCCCTTTCTGTCCCCCCCCCCCCCCCCCCCCGCCCCCCTTGTGCTCTCTTTTGCCGCCCTCACCTCCTTCGCCTGGCCTTGTCTACTGTAGCAGACATGGATGGCCTCTTCTGCCTCACCACAGAGGGACTCTGATGTAGTGACCTCACGGAGAACGCCCCCCGACTCTCTTTCGCTAGAGGATAAAGGAGTCTTGCAGCCGAGGTGGAGCACCTTCAGGACACCTCAGTCATCTGTAAGATCGTTGGCACACGCCCCAGTAGGGGTGAAGTTCGTGACCTTCTGTAGGCCCCCTTCTTTCCGAGGTGGGTAAGATCATCGATGTTCAGATTTTGGGACGGGGATCCTATTAGGTGGAATGAGACCCCAGACATGGCTGCCTGAGTGATAGCAATGAGCCCCCTCAATATCTATGCGAGCGAATGCTCAGGCAGAGTTTTGGACACAGATTGCATATGCATTGCCTCAGGTTGAGCATTGGTGTATTGGGCATGATTTTAACATGCTTGAGGACCCCAGGGGTCCGACGTCCGTGAGCATTTTGGCTCACACGTCCTTCTCTGACCATGCACCTACCATCCTGCACCTTCTCTGACCATGCACCTACCATCCTGGCCTTGGCCGACAGGAGGAGGAGTGAAGGGTTGATGCTTCATATTCCAGAGAGAGTGCTCCTGGATGCACCCTTGCATGAGCAGGTTGCGGCCCTCAGGGCAGCTAGTCAGGATTGAACAGCTAGCAGGACTGTTCAGGAGATACTGCAGCTCGGACGGCCACTAGCTTAGTGGAGTTCAATAGGTTTTCTCACCAAGAGGCTGCATCCCTTTTGGCTGCGGCTAGAGAGGAGGAACGACTTAGGCGTGGCATTGCTGCCTTGCAGCGCATGCAGGAGCACCACCCTGATAGCCCTTGGACTGAGGCTCAGCTTCACTAGCTAACAGTGATTGAGGCGAGGAGATATGAGTTTTCTTATCAAAGACAGACTGCACTGTGGTCTCAGGTGGGTGACAGAGTGTCAAGCAAGTTTTTCGAGACTATGGGTCCCCGACACTCCCATCCAGGGGTTAGGCACCTTACGCAGCCAGATGGGTCAGTTGCCACGGAGCCTGATGACATTCGAGCAGTGGCCACTGACTTTTACAAAGACCTGCTATCAGCACTAAGAGCCGGGATGCATGGAGAGGGGAGGTTTGGGCTCACATTACATGTATAGTGACTGCGGATATGCGAACTGGTCTGGAATGCCCTCTCTCCATGGAGGAGCTTCATGAGGCATTGCGTGTCCTTCATCGAGGTAGTTGCTGTGGGGAGGATGGCCTCACCCTTCCTTCTTTATGGGGTATTGGGATGTACTTGGGCAGGATCTATGCCGGGCTTTTCAGCATATTCTGGATATTGGAGATATGCTCTCGAGCGCCTACAAAATTCTAGCAAAGGCACTGAGTTTAAGAATCCGGCCCGTCCTCCGGGAGCTGATCCACTCGGCACAGACTGGTTTTGTCAAGGAGCGTAGTATCCTTGACAATATCTTTACTTTTTGGGAGGCGACAACCCTGAAACGTTTACGGGGAGAGGATTTGGTGGCGATTTTGAGAAGTCTTATGACAGAGTGGAGTGGAGCTTTCTTTGAGGGTAGCCTTTTTAGGATGGGCTTCTCAACATCTTGGATTCTAGGGATCTCGAAGCTCTACATTCAAGCGCACAGTCACCACGTGCTTTTGGATGGGGTGCAAGGACAGGGGTTTATGCTGTCTTGATCAGTACGGCAGGGCTGCCCCTTGGCCCCTTTTTGTTTTTATTCTATGCTAAGGCGATGAGCAGATATCTCACATCACAAATGAGTGCAATAAGAACCACTCAGGAGCAGCATAATGCCAGTGCAATGAACCACCAGAGTGATGGCAACATTGACAACTGTACACCAACCAAACACACAACAAGCCAAAGTGATAATTTGTCATATTGCCTTTTCTCAAAGAGAGACAGAGAGGGTATAGATTGCTTGCATATCTACCATTCTCATCAAAATTCTGAGTTCGCTTAAAAACGATGTACAAAGTCACCATATTCACCATTCACCAAAATTCATTACATTCACAATATTCTTCATAGAACAAAAGACCAGCACCTGATAAAAGACAAACATTTGCAGCACCTGATAAAAGACAAACATTTGCAGATCTCATTCATTTATAAATACCTAAAAATTATCAGAGAGAGTTTTCCCCGTTTTAAAATGGGGTGGTCACTCATACATGTGACTTTAGATCGTCCAGCATATTAATCTTACATGGAGGAGAAAGATCAACTTCAGTTGGTCATTCAGCTTTCCAAG
>NC_141075.1:29616073-29911073 GCF_041138505.1 Cibotium barometz | reverse complement strand
GCTACCGGAACCGTGATCCGAAGAATTTTTTCGGGATTTCTGAGTCCACAGCGGTTTGGATTGCGCAAAATGAAAAATATCTGTGGACCCCGATTTTCCGTTGGGTTCCCGAGGAGAGAGAAAATAATTTAGAGAGTGGCAGGAGCCATAAAGGAGCCAAAAAGCAATAGAAGTGTGCCTTATTACATCACTTATTTTGTAGATATTTAACGAGCATGAGATGATTATTCTTTAAGAGCACTGTCACTCCATTTTTACTTTTGTGTGTCTTAGAAATTACCCTTGTAACCTAGCCATGATGATGTAAAGGTTTGGGCAATGAGTATGATGATTTGGTAATGAAAACAACAAAGAAATCATTGAAATTCTTGGAACATCGTATTGAGGAGCTTAATGATAGCATTTATCATAGTGATTACAAAAGAGACTATGTGGAAAAGATTGGTTAATCAATTACTCCTTTTATGATACACGCTTTTTAAAAGAAAGTGATAGTCAAAAGATTAATTATTTTGCCTTTACTTCATGTCACCTAGTTTTGTAAAGAAACACATCCAAGTTGTAACATTTTTATGATGGGTAAAGCTACCTTTATAGCAATTTGCAAAGGTAAGAACAAACACATAGGATTGTTTTTTACTGTGTGCATTCCAATGGCGGTGTAAAGCTATAATAATAAGTACTTCACAATAACATTAAATATGATGAGGTATATATAGAAACATGTGTTACTCCCCAAAAAATCAATCCTACTCTAAAATTGAAAACTAAAGGGAGAAAAGGTTTGCATCAACATCATAGATCTATAAATGGGACCATGTAAGTGTGTGCCAACAAATAGGAAGGTATTTAATATACTTTGTACTTAAAATGAGTGCAAGAACATCTACACTTTGAGTGCAACAGCAATAAATTATAGACATTTGCATGATAATTTATTGAGTTTAGATTTCTAAGTGAAGGTTTAAGTTGGTAAAGAAGAATATAAGCTTACATGGATTTTGTTCAAGTAAATAAAATATAATTACTTTACTCTATCTAAAAGATGATTAACAAAACAAATAAGAACATACACGTGAAGCCCACTTTCATCACTTTTGAATAAAAATAAAATAATTATTTTACTCTATCTATCTATTAACAAAACATATAAGAGCACTTTGTTTTACTATATTTAAGGAAAAATATTGGTAGTAGACCCTTGAAAACTAAACATGATAATAGGCCCTTGAAAAAAATAAAATTTCCAAACTAAACATGATAATAGGCCCTTGAAAAAAAATTACCACCAATATTTTTAATTTTTTGTCGTCCACACAATGGTGGCGATGGATTTTTCACCGTCCCCCAAATCCCCCCGCCGTCCCCCCCCCTCCCACGTTTATGGGCAAAAAAAAAAATTGTATAACATACCCCCCTCCCTAAAACAAAAAGTTGAAAGGTATATTGATGTCTACATCAATCTCTCTCTACATCTCTTTCTCTCTCTAGATCAACTCTCTCTCTCTCTCTCTCTCTCTCTCTCTCTCTGCGTGGCATTTTTGATTAATTAACACACAAAAGCCCAATAGAACATTAGCCCATCCTTAATCTTCTCAGCTCCTCACTGTGACGCCATTAAACATATCCACCGTTCAAGCCCGCTTCTCACCAGTTATGAGGTTTGGCAACCATGGTCCTGCGGGAGCCAAAAACCAAGCCTCCACTTTGAGCTCTTGCCGCCCTCGATCATCTGCGCGTGAGCTGCCCACGAGGCCCCACACAACAAGTTCACCTTCACCCATACCCTAGGTGCGACTGAGAGAGAGAGAGAGAGAGAGAGAGAGAGAGAGAGAGAGAGAGAGAGAGGTCTCGGCTGTTCTACACTCCTCCAACACAATCCTATCTCTCTCTGCGGCGGCGGCTGTCTGCACTGCTCCAACACAACCCTGTCTCTCACTACCTTGGTCATTCAGCTGCTCTCGGCTATTCTACACTGCTCCAACATAGCCCTCTCTCTCCATCTCTCTGGTCTCGGTTGTTTTGCACTGCTCCAACACAACTGTCTTCTGCGCTACGTAGAGAGAGAGAGAGACAGAGAGAGAGAGAGAGAGAGAGAGATGGTGAAGATAATGAGGCGAAGAGGGAGAGAGAGAGAGAGAGAGATTCTGCAAAGAGTGAGAGAGATGGACAGTCGGACAGAGAGACACAGAGTGTCCTGCACGGATGTCTCCCATAGAGAGAGAGAGGGGGGGGGGAAGAGAGACACGTGGAGAGATATGACAAAAAAAAAATTTAAAAGGGACGAGAGGCGTGTGTCAAGCACACGTCTACCCCCTCCTTTTTCATTTCAAAAATTCTTAAGTATATGCTTGTATGCCCATCTAATTAATTAAAGAGTTTAATTTTTCCGAATTGGGAACCATAAATAGACTAGTAGTATAAGATAATGCCCCCATGATCAATTCAAAAATTCCATAATAAACATGATAATGCCCCCTAATTTTACTTCATACTAGGAGTATGAAGAGAAACAAGATTTTAAATAATTAATACTTTCCTACTCTCTCTCTCTCTCTCTCTCTCTCTCCACGTGCCTCTCTCTCTCTCTCTCTCTCTCTCTCTCTCTCTCTATATATATATATATATATATATATATATATATATATATATATATACTCCCCTATCTCTCTCTGCCACATAGATCTCTCTCTCCCTCTCCCTCTCCCTCTCTCTCTCTCTCTACCTCTCTCTCCCTTGCCCATCCTCTCTCTCTCTCTCTCTCTCTCTCTCTCTCTCTCTCTCTCTCTCTCTCTCTCTCTCTCTCTGTGTCCTCTGCGGTGACTGATGAGAACACCACCCAGCACAATACGATGCTCCAACAACCCAGCACTTGTCGCACCTTTGAAACAACACCGCACTTGCCATACATTAGAGCACCACACTTGGCAAACATGTCCTGCAGAGCACGGCCCAGTCCACCCTTGTCAGCTGCTCTGCATCATGCATCATGCATCTGTTTCCCCTTGTCAGCTGCTCCACGCACAGAGAGAGAGAGAGAGAGAGAGAGAGAGAGAGAGAGAGAGAGGTGTCCAAGGTTTTGAACAACTGCAGTGTGAGGGCATCCTTCCAAATGAAGCGACCCATGCTTGTATCCTCAAAGCCTCTACTGCGATTGGAGCCATTGAGAATGGGGCATCAAAGGAAGTCCATGATGAGATACAGAGGCGGGGGCAATGCAACGCAAGGGTATTCTTCCAAATGAAGTGACATTCTGTTTGCGTTGTCATCTAGGTCTAGTGGACAAGGGCCAGGAACTATTTGACGTGCTGGGCAGCCTTCTCGCATTGCCTCTTGGGTGCTTGCTGTGCAGGGAGAACGAGAACGAGAGAGAGAGAACGAGAGAGAGAGAAAGAGAGAGAGGCGTGCCTGAGCGAACAAGAGAGAGAGAGACAGTACAAAAACGACGGCGTGTGCCCGGCACACGCCCCCTCCCCCTTTTTTCTTTTTTGTTTTACAAGATGCTCAAAAGATACCAAGCATCCCCCCCCTTAATTAATTGATTGATGAATTATTTATTTTTTTCCCAGCCGGGATGCATACTGCTCCCATGATCAATTCAAAAATTCCATAATAAACATGATAATGCCCCCATGATCAATTCAAAAATTCCATAATAAACATGATAATGCCCCCATGATCAATTCAAAAATTCCATAATAAACATGATAATGCCCCCATGATCAATTCAAAAATTCCATAATAAACATGATAATGCCCCCATGATAATTGCTTCCACCAATATTTTTCATTTTTCGCATCGAACCTCATCATGGTTTTGGAAATTTTTTTTGAATCCTGGACACCGACCAGACTGAGGTGCATTAATTAGTAATTTTCATTAACCTCCACCCTCCCCCAAAAACTAAAAAGAAAGGCCTTATATATATATATATATCCAAAAATGAGTAAATACTCACATAAGATGAAGAGTTGACTGAGTACAAGGTTTATTAGTTAAAAATTAAGAGATATTTAGAGGAAATGATGCATTTTTCACACTTCAGTGTGGGGATCTCCCCTCATGAAGGAGGTGCCTATTTCACATGTTGGAGGAGTTTTAAACTAAAAAATAATGAGATATTTTCATCTCTCCTCTCTCCTGTTTCAACTAGATCCAAAAAGTAAGCTAAACTGACCCAAAAATGGTCAAAAATTGACCAAACTGATCTGGAAAATTCTAGAATCAATTTTCTTGGTTAGAGGCTCACTTTTTCCTATAAATAGAAGCCTCCCCCTTTGTAAAAGCTTAATGGTGTTTATGCACTGTTACTCTACTCCTGCCCTGAGCCATCTACATTGAATTTCTTGATAATTTAATTGTTTTTGGCTTAATCCTCTCCAAAGTGAATTGGTGGCCACTCTTGCTTCAAACAAGAGTAGAACCCTCAATCCCTCAAGCCAAAGGAAAGCTTACAAGCTCCATGTAAGCTAAATTTTCTAACTTGTTTGTAAGCTAAATTTTCTAACTTGTTTGATTTTTAAATATATGGTTTTCTTGATTTTCATGTTTTGATGTTGATTGAATTAAATTAAAATGCTATGTCTTTGAGGAAAAGGCCACCCCCTTCTCTTCTTTACATTCTAGCCTTTCTTAATCCTAGAAAGATTTAACTACAGATTAATTAAACTTTTCTTATTGTTTACTCTCTTGAAATTTGAAAATTGTGTAGATTAGAGTCCTATACATCTAATTTGGGTTAATTAATTTGAAGAATGTTAAAAATGAGAAATGGTCAGCCATACAAAGGAGGTTATGGCAAAATTTTCTAGAATTTTGTGGAAAAGAAAGTTTATTTTTATGTTATTCCAAAAGAGTAATTCGCACCATTTTTGCATCTAAAAGAAATATTCTAATTACTCCATGTACATATTCACCTATGAATATGCATGACCAATGCTTCGAACTTGAGTCCCTTGAGGCCTCCAAGCTCACTTGTTAAGCTCCAAACCTCCAAGCTCAACCTCCACGTTGTCACCATAGAGTCCTCGCACTGTCGCATAAGGAATTCACTCTCTCTCACTCTTCCACACAAGCATAGAAGAGGCACAAATGCTAGAATGCTCTCTCTAAATCTCTATCAAGACACAAGGAAGAGCTCTCAATAGCACAAATGGAGATTGTGGCCAATATCTCATAATATACAACTTTTATAGTACCTTTTCATGACACTTATTAATGTCCTCAATTGGAGGAGCATACATGTTAATCCACACCTCCAAGAGGGAACTCAATGCATTCACCTAAAGGTAGAGCAATAGAACACAGCTGTCGTAGGGTACTTACCAATGCTTTGAACTTGAGTCCCTTGAGGCCTCCAAGCTCACTTGTTAACCTGCAAACCTCCAAGATCCACCTCCACACCATCATCGTAGAGTTGCTCACATCATTGCCGCATAAGGCAATCACTCTCTCTTACTCTCCCACATAAGCATAAATCATACAAGCATAGAAGATGCACAAATGCTAGAATGATCTCTCTCAAGACACAAGGAAGAGCTCTTAATAGCACAAAGGGGAATTGTGTCTTTTCATTATGATAAAATGCCTTATATACAATCAGCCCTTATTCACACTTGGACGCCCAAAACTTACTTAACTAAGGCCTTGGGTGGCCAATATCTCATAATGTATAACTTTTATAGTGCCTTTTCATGAAACTTATTAATGTCCTCAATTGGAGGAGCATACTTGTTAATTCACACCTCCAAGAGGGAACTCAATGCATTCACCTAAAGGAGAAAACAACTGCCATAGGGCACTTACCAATGCTTTGAACTTGAGTACCTTGAGGCCTCCAAGCTCACTTGTTAAGCTCTCTCACTCTCCCACACAAGCACAAATCATACAAGCATAGAAGAGGCACAAATGCTAGAATGCTCTCTCTCAATCTCTCTCAAGACACAAGGAAGAGTTCTCAATAGCACAAATGGGGATTGTGGCCAATATCTCATAATGTACAACTATTATAGTGGCTTTTCATGAAAGGTAGAGCAATAGAAAACAACTGCCATAGGGCACTTACCAATGCTTTGAACTTGAGTACCTTGAGGCCTCCAAGCTCACTTGTTAAGCTCCAAACCTCCAAGCTCCACCTCCACGCTAGCACCGTAGAGTCGCTCACATCATCGCATAAGGCAATCACTCTCTCTTACTCTCCCACATAAGCATAAATCATACAAGCATAGAAGATGCACAAATGCTAGAATTCTCTCTCTCAATCTCTCTCAAGACACAAAGAAGAGCTCTAAATAGCACAAAGGGGGATTGTGTCTTTTCATTATGATAAAATGCCTTATATACAATTGGCCCTTATTCACACTTGGACGCCCACAACTTACTTAACTAAGGCCTTGGGTGGCCAATATCTCATAATGTACAACTTTTATAGTGCCTTTTCATGACACTTATTTATGTCCTCAATTGGAGGAGCATACTTGTAATTCCAAAATGGGATTAACGGCCCCCCTACCTGATGTAGGTTTTGTGCTTAGAACCTAGGTCGAAAGACCTGGTCACCGAACTCATGATGGTAGGAGTTTCAACATGACTAAAGCTTTTTGAGGGTTCTTCTGAATGCTAAGTGTGAATGCCATAACCCTGTGTCCACCATGTCTTTGAATGTGACATGCATGTATGCAGGAAGACACCGCAAACGATGATAATACAGCATCATACCCCCGTCAGATGGACCTTCATTCATGTTGAATTGCAGTTGTTCAGCTTCATATCCATCATAGGGCTCTTTGGGTTGATCAATTAGGACCACGAGAAATTTTAAAAATCTAACACTGGCCCACAATTTCTGGGTCTGGGATCCGGCGCCATGCTTGTAACAACCAAGTGAGCATCTGTTTTCTTTGCTCTCGTATGTTTGTAAAGGTTGCTGGCATGAAGACTGGGAAATTATAACAGACCTACGAGTCGTGATGCATGGCCTCCTGAAACTCTAGTGAAGTCCATCTTCTCTTTAGTGGCATGTATAATGGGTCAGCTCGTTGAGTTGGTGACACACACATATAGACTTGGCTATATTCTGGAATTGTTAAGAATTCCTTTCTCCAGTCCAGCTGTATTCCAAAATATTCTAATTTGGGATGTGCATCATCAGTGAGATGATAGTGGCATAGCCCCCTCGTGTGTGGACTGGTGGGTGAGACTTTCTCCACCTGCGAAAGCAATAACTGATCATGAAGGTAACAATTCAGATTTCTAGCAAGTCAGCTAATTGTGGATTGGCTAATTTTGTCTGTCGTGCCACATTAGACCACAATATACCCTTTCCAGCCAAAGGGAGTAGTTCTTCTAAATCTGGGCGAGGTTCTCGTAAAGGGTATGGTACATAAGGCTATTTTGTCAGTGTGACCTCGGAGTAGGCATCGGGTAGAATTCTTCGAGTTGGCTCAAATGGTGTTATTTGCATTAACACCTTGAACATTAGCTTTGGCTTTAACAGTGGATTGCTAGCTCGAATGAAGCCTTCATATTCTATCTCCGAGGCTCGCTCAAGGAGTAGGTGCATGGCATCCATAGGCTCTTGCCATTGACTTCGGTCTTGTATTGCCAATTGGCATTCCGATTCTTGTAGATGGGAGTCATTGGTGTTGAGGAGGTTTGATATGGCTATTTCGCAAATCATCCTTGTAGCATCCAACTCCTCCAAGCGCCGTGTTGCTTCCTCCTAGGCACATTTGGCAGTAGCCTCTCTTTCTTAAGCTTCTGTGATTCTCTGAAGTCTTTCGCGGCAGCCAGCCTTTGACTATTTTGTAATTACTGGATGACTTGTGCCATTGCCTCTTGGTGTGCTATCACCATTCTTTGCATCTCAGCTTGATTGGCACTAATGGCATCATCAAGAGATCTCACTTTCTCTGCATGTGCCTTGTTTATTTATTCTCTTTCTTGTTGTAAGTGAGTAGCCCTACTTTTTTCTTCCTTCAAACTTGAGGATAACTGCTAGATTTGGCTTTGCAGCTCTTCTTCTTTGGCCATGGACATGTGCTGGAGTTCTTGTACTTGCTGGGCATGAATAGTTGTGAGCTCGTGGTTGTGGGTAACCTCCTTCTAGAGTTGCTCCTTAGCCTATTCTAGCTTTGTCTTAAGATTTGTATTCTCTTTAATTTGTTGAACAATAGTTTGTCTTAGAACCAAATTATTGCTTTCTAGTGATTTATATATGTCTTCTTGCTCTCCTAAGTGGCCTTCAAACTCTTCATGATTACATCTCGATGCTTGGCCTCTGCTGCTATCAAGTGTTCCTTTAAGGTCTGTACTTGTGTGTTTGACTCTTGAACTTTCTTCCAAAGTGCAGCGTTACGATCATGTAGCATGTGTGTGGTGAGGAGATGGTAGTGCCATACCCTTTGCTCCTGCTCCCATAGTGGTGCACTTGTGCTTGTGGCCCCTTCCAATCCATCATGCAGCAGGTTTAATAGTCCATCCAAACCTTCCATAGTTTCCTGCATGAACTATTCATAATCCATATTCTCTAGGAAGGACAACTGGGGTAGTCTTTCTTCATCCTTCAGATGCTTTCTTTTGCTCGGACCGAATGTATCTTCATTCCTTGGTGTTTTGTCTGTATCCAGTGGCACTGTTGGTGGATCTTGCACTGGAGTTGATGTTGTTGTCTCATGTGCTTGTGATGCGTTAGCCGGCACTGGGATTGATGCTGCTGTCTCTGGCTCTATCTCTGCTAGTGTGTCCACCATGGTAGAATCCTTAAGCGGGGATAGGTTTGTGAATATACACTATGCTGGGCTCTGAGGAGGGGTAATCTGCTGCATTTGCTCTTGAGTGGCTTGACTGACAGTGGCTTCTTGTAGT
The DNA here is from genome assembly GCF_041138505.1 of Cibotium barometz. NCBI lineage: Eukaryota > Viridiplantae > Streptophyta > Polypodiopsida > Cyatheales > Cibotiaceae > Cibotium > Cibotium barometz. Next base: position 29,902,207 of record NC_141075.1, on the reverse strand, counting down.
GTTAGTACTTCTTTTGGTATGATCTAATTTCTTGTGCCAGCTCAGCCTCTATCCTTTGTGATTCTTCAGCCACGTCAGGAATGATGCCCCTCATCTTCCTTTATGTTTTCTTTTTCCTCCCTTTCTTTATCTCCTTCATTATGTCTTGTGTTTCTATGAGGATAGCTTGTCCCTCTTGCATCTCTGCAACTGTTAGTGTTGGTTGCTCTGGCAGTAATGCTAATTGCATCTGTTGTGCTGGTTTGAGTTCTAGAACAATCCTTTTTGCCACATGGTTTAGGACCTATGTCAGCAGGTAGGGACTGCATATCTTGGATTGATGGGCCTTGAGATAGTTTTCCATCTCTCGGTGTATGTATTACCCCCAATCTTCTTCCTTCTCTTCATGGACTTTTGCAATTCTGTTTAGTGGGACCTTGTTGTAGCAGTCCATTGGCTTCACCTACATGATCAACGACATTGCTCTGCATGCCTTCTCCGTGGCCTCATCTCGGATATTCTCATATTATGCCCCATTGGAGTTATATGAGCTCTTCCTTCAACATAGCATCCAAGGGCGTCTTGTCAAAGGCATGGGCATGTAGCTTGATTGGTGGTGGGAGATGTAGAGCTTCACGTATTAGATCTTCCATAATTAGGACCTGCTCTGTTGTGCCATCGGCCTTCGTGACTATGCCCCGCTTGGTATCTTTGTCATAAGTACTCAGCACAAAGCTCCGTGTCAATGTTCTTGGGAAGAATCTATGCCATTCTACCTAGGCCCACTTTCTCCAGCTTTTCTTTTACTTCTGCCTTTTCTAGGATTTGGAGGCACTCTGGGCTATGATACTATAGCACCACCTTTCCATGGGCCGTATGGATCTCCTTGTGATAGCCCCATGTAAGGCTTGGGCATATGGGCCCAAGTAGTTCATCTTTGGTCCCCGCGTCGATTTCTTCTTCTGACTCACCGGGGAGCCTGTAGCGCTGGCCTGTGTTATTGCAGGGGTCTCTACGGTGTTTACTACATTCCCATAATGTAAATAAATTCCTTTGTCCCTCTGATCCTATGAGTCCTCACTGGATGTTGTGTCAAAGGATTCTCGGTGAATAATAAGACCAGCAAAATAATGCTTTCTTATGTTGTGAACCTAAGCTTAATTGTGATGTGGGGATCTTTGATTGTTAGCTACACTATCATCTAGAAACATCTTCTCTCCAATAATTCTTCCCAACCTCAAAAGGGTGTTTCCTGTGGAAAACCATAAGCTAGATAATCAGATATCTCCTCGCTCCATTCGGGTACCATGTCCAGTTTGAACAAACAAGCATCCGGGAGGTCATCATCATCAACACCAGTTACTAGTTCCCCATTTGGAATTCTTGACATATGATCGGCTAACACATGATGTGTCCCTTTCCTTACTCTAATTGTAAAGTCAAATTCCAATAGTAATGCATGTAATTCTTCCCGTGGTGCAAGGCTTATTCACTAAGTATAATAAGGCCTGATGGTCCACGAAGAATACAAATTTGTTGGCCAATAGGTAATGCTGTCAGGAACTTGCCACACAAAAGAGAATCAAAGTACCAAAATTGCACACAATAATCACGAATAAATATTCAACTCCAAACAAATAATAGATTTAAACATACTAAACATAGACATGGAAATAAACATGGAAGATAAACCATAGACTTAAACATTGTGCGCAAAATAAACATCACCCCATCAATCAAGGATTGGGTTAAATCTCCCCCTCATGCGTGCTGGCTCCTTGCACGACATGAGTATTTAATCATGTATTCCCAAAAATAGCCCTTGAGCCAATCGTGAAGCTTTAGCCAAAAATAGGGCTCTTTTTACAAAAATAATCAATCCTTCTAGAGGATGTTCACACACATCTAGTGTGTACCAAAAACAATAGTGAACCTCTAGTTCACACGCACTACACCCGTGCACATCGGGGGTGCATAAATATACGAGTACAAAGAAATGGCACACGGCTAACCAAAAATAATGAAGTATAACTCATAAATGTCGAGGCGATGTAAACGCCCATGCACATGACAAAATCCGCGCGACACCTCATTCGATGATCGTCGCGCGTGCAACACCTCGTTCGGTGACCCTTGCACACTCATGCCAGTGCGACACCTCGTTCGGTGACCCTCACACAAGTACAACGCCTCATCGGCATCCTCGTACTCATCACCTATACTCAACAAGTCAACATGTTAGGTGAGGCAATCAAACACCAATATCAACAACACTAGCATGCGTACACATGGCATCACCCAATCACAGCATACATAGCATAGACTCGCAAAAAGCATATGCCAATCACACTAGCATGCGTACACATGGCATCACCCAATCACAGCATACATAGCATAGACTCGCAAAAAGCATATGCCAATCACACTTACAATGTAGTATTTAATATGACATCACTCACGATACTAATTGCAATTATGGCACAATGGTTGGATGGGCGTCCCCAATAGACCATAGAGGGCCAATAATGTAACATCCCTCTTACTCAGGTTAGTAACTGACCTCAGTTGCATGTTTGATACGAGTGTATTAAGTCAGGGCATGTGCAAAAAAACTGCTCGGGCATCCAACGAGCATCCTCTCTCGGATGGTTCTTTAAGGTCAAAAGATATCTGTTATAAACATTGCCAGTTCTTGTAGTAGTCTGCTCATGGTCAATAATTTCATCAGGAATTAATTGCTCTTCATCATCAACTAGTTCTGGAGGTTCTTCCATAAACATGATGAGTAGGGATTGGTCCTTTAAAGGGTCTCAATAGACTAATATGAAAAGAGTTATGAATCCTCCTGGGATGGAAGATCTAGTCTATAAGCCAGGTCATTGATTTTGTCTACTATCTTGAAAGGACCGTAAAATCTAGGTGCTAGTTTAACAACAAGATTCTTTTCTACACTCTTAAGTCTCCTCTTTTCTATTCCCAAAAATATTCCTTGAGCCAATCATGAAGCTTTAGCCAAAAATAGGGCACATCACTCACGATACTAATTGCAAGCATGGCACAATGGTCGGATGGGCGTCCCCAATAGACCATAGAGGGCCAATAATGTAACAAATGCCGATACTTCTTGACAGTGTAAACCATGGCCAATCCTTCTCTCTCTGTGGTGGTGTAATTCACCTCTGCATCATTCAATTGGCGACTAGCGAAGTAGATTGGATAGTCCAATTTGAACTCACCGGGCTGGGCTAGTACGCATCCAATAGCAAAGTTTGATGCATCAATATGCACATGAAATATGAGGTCCCAATTGGGGGGTCGTAGAATTGGCGTGCTAGCCAATGCCTGCTTCAATCGATCATATGCTTTATGGCATTCCTCAGTCTATTCAAAGATAATGAGTGGCTTGTACAATGGCTTGGCAATTTTAGCATAGAAAAATTATAAAGCGATGGTAATACCCAACGTGGCCCATAAATCTTTGCACACCTTTGTAATTAGTGGGTGGTGGCAACTCCAATATCAACTTGACCTTGCTATCATCCATGGATATACCACTCTTTGAGACAATGTGTCCCAATATCACGCCATGTTTGACCCAAAATTGGCACTTTAAAGGGTTTAGGAATATATGATATAATCGACATCGCTCAAACACCTTCCTTAAGCAAGCCAGATGGTCTGCCCATCGAGAGTGTGCACACACATCATCAATGAATACCTCCAACCACTTTTGTAAGTAGTCTTTGAAGGCTATGCACATCAATTGTTGGAATGTTGTTGAGGCATTGGTGAGACCGAAGGATGTGACTTTGTATGCAAACGTCCCCCACATTGTATTGAAAGCTGTCTTATGCTAGTCTTTTGGTGCTATTGACACCTGATTGTAGCCTGAAAATCCATCCAAGAAGCTCTAAGCTTCTTCACTAGCCACTCTTCACCAGCCACTCTCTCTAAAAATGTTCTGTATAGGGCAATGGATAATGGTCTTTCCTACTAGTAGCTGCATTGACCTTTTTAAGATCGACACATACCCTAAGTTTTCCATTCTTTTTTGGCACTATTACGATTGGTGGTGACAACCAATCCATGTGTTGTATCTCATAGATGAAATCCGCAGCAATGAGTTTATCTATTTCCTCCTTTACAATTGCTGCATACTTAGGATCCATTTGGTATGGTTTCTGCCTGCTGGTTGGTCTTGATCCTTCCATGATTGGAGTTATATGTTGCACTACCTCAGGTGGTACACCCTTCATCTCCTTGTAATTCCAGGCAAAATAGTCCTTAAATTGCTTAAGGAGGGCAATGAGCTCATCTTCTTTAGTTGAAGTCAAGTCCTTAGAAATATATACGGGTTTGGCTTCCTCCCCTAATCCTGCAATATCAACTTCCTTGACTTCTGCCGGGCCATCATATGATGTGGACAGCCCATCCTCCTTAACCCTTTTTGTCGTCAGTTGGACCACTTTCCGTTTGTCACAACAGTGTAGGTTTTGAAGTGGTCTGGTACTACTGAGAGCAAGTTTGGTTTATCCTCATTCTCACTTTTTATTTTAGCCATGACACTTCTAGCCTCTCACTCGGCTTCTGCCAGAGCTTTGTTCCATTTTCGACGCCCAGCTTTCATAAGCTTAGGTGTTTTTGGCTCTTGAAGGATGACCTTCTCCTTATGTTTTCCCTCTAGTGATATCTTACTCAATTCCTCACCCCAATCCTTAGAAAACTCATCGTGTACCTTAGTGGCTTTGCGATATCTCAGCCACTAGGCATCCATGGGTTTTCTTCGTAATAGGGCATTTTGTCAGGCAATATATCGTTTTTGTTTTCGCCATCTTCTGAGGCGTTGAGCATTGGTACGGCCTCATGTTACAGTACCTTCTATGCTATAGGCCTCCTCTTCTGAGTTTTCATCAATGGTTTGCCAATTAGCCATATAGATAGAGATCGTAGGGATAGTTCTAGATTCCACATATTGGATCCCCTTGGGTTGCATCACATCTATGGTAGCTAGCGCATGCATCCAATTTTCACTGAAGTCCGAAGGAGGAAGTGATGCATACATTTCCGTTTCCTCTTCATCTTTGGAATTTTCCACCGTGGGCTGGCATATTTGTGTGGATGTGGTCCGCTCCATTGTGACCGAATCATTACCAAACAGTTGCCCTTCCATGGGGTGTGCTCTCCATGTTCTCAGATCTATCTTTAAAATTTACGAATCCCTACGCACATACACGTGATCTAATGCCCAATCATGCACTAATTTGGACTCCCTCATGAAGGGTCTTCCCAATATTATGTCATATGAGTTAGGTTGGCACAGGAAGTCCATTACTACAAATGTATGATGGTAGTGAAATGTAAAGAGCTTGATTTTCACATCCTCCAAAAGTCCAATGAGTCTTGAAGATGTTTCGTCCGCCATTTTAATGATTAGATCTGCTCTTTTTAGATCGGGTTTTCCCCAATTTTCCTAGCAACGTTTTGTGATGATGCTAACCCTTGCCCCACCATCCAGGATAGCCAATGCCTGCCTGCTGTGGTACCCGTCATGATGAGTCGGGATTGTAGCATTTGTGTCGTCACTTTTGTAATAATATCCCAATTGATTAACTAGTATCTTGACGACTCGGGTTTCCCTTATGTGTTTGAGGGTTTTTCCTGCTAGAGGTGGCAGAACCTCCTCTATAGTGTCGGCTGGCCTTAGTCCACCATCTACCCATTCCTTTATGATTGTCCATAGGGTTGGTGAACTGCATGTAGCAGTTGTCCCAATGGCATTTGCACAAGTGTGGATAGTACAACCGTGAGACTTCCTATATCTTAGGGTTCTCTGGCGATTGAGGGTTTTCCCCAGGTGTGTGTTTCGTATTCATCCCTAGGGAAGGAATGGATGGACTCACCCTGCGCATTTTCTCAAACATCTTGGACATTGTGTTTGCTTGAGATCCCTCTTCGGTTTCTTCTCGAATTGGAGTAGGTACGTCCAATTCTCTTTCCCTTGTTGGCTCATTTCTTGGATACATTGTATCCCTGACCCGGTTAGCCCTTAGCTTTGGCTTCATGAAGCCGTTGACATTCTTTACTAAGGTCCTAGTGTCTTTGAGATTCCTTATTTTCTCTTTGGCATTTGGGAGACCGACTCCTTTAGGGGATAATGGTTTCTCCCTTTGCTCCTCTAGGTCAGGCTCTTTGTGGTTGATCGCTTGATCCCCTTCTTCTCTGGATTGGGCGGATCCGGTGTCGATAGTATCTTCTTCGGATCCATCTTGGATTGTGACCCTGGTGTCATCCTTACCCACTTTTTTCACTCTTCTCCTGCAACAACCAGTTCTAGAAATGGTCGTATCTACTTTATTCTTCCACTTGTCTCCCAATTGAGCCTGGGCTCGTGTGTCAGGACATTGAGTGGTGTGATATTTCGAGGCTGCACACTAATGGTTTGGATGGTGGCCTGATTAGAAGTGGAAGTCAAACCACTTGCGCAGTATGGATAATCCTTGATCAAATGATCAATACCACATTTAATACAAGTGAGTACTGGCATGTCATTGGACGAAGCAGTCAATTGTTGGGGTTGGTGCGTATGAACCACATTCTTGTTTGGGCACTTAGTGATTAGATGCGGCTCTCCATAGCCAAAACATTGTAGTGGTCCTCTCCTCATGTTCAAGTTCATGTCCTTACCCTTCCACTGTACTGTGGTTTGAAACACAGGTACTGGCGTGTTATTCTATAGGACATAGAATTCAGGTGTGACCTCCATAGCTTCCTCATAGTACTCTCCGCTAAGTTCTACTTCACATACCATATCAATATCTTATGATGACTCTTCAATCAATACTTGGTTGATTTTAGCCTGTGGTGGTAGAACAGGTGGTAGTAGGGGTGAAGTGTCCTGTATCCGGAACATCCCCCTAGGCAAATAGGAAGAGTTGGGTTGTCTTGCAGCTACAGTGATTTGTCCAGGTGGCGGCTGGTAAAGACAATGGAGCTCTAGGTGCCGACAGCACCTGTGCAACTATTTGGAACCTTGGATATCTGCACATTGAAGTGTCGTGATTCCCTAATTTTACACAGTGTGCATAATAGAGTAGTGGCCTTGCTCTTAACTGTGGACATTCGGTGGTAGTGTGATTCAATCTGTACATGGAGCACCACACTAATTCCCTACGGGGGTCAAGATGGTTATGCCCATGCCCAAATGTTTCTCTTCCCTCCTTAACCTTAAATTTCTCTAGTATTGCATTACTGGGCTTGTCCACAGTTATGTTTCCGATTGCTTGCTCCGAGTTCCAATCTCTTGGTGACTCAAAACACGCGAAGTCATCGTTGTGCTGAAGATATTCTGACATCTTCTAGTTGCAGAAATTCTAGCATATTATCTTCATATTCAATTACCAGTTTGCAACATGCATCTAGAGTGGCTAGTCGGGCTAGTACCACATAATCATGCATCTTGTGGTCTCTAACTCCTCTCTAGAAGCAAGGCAATAACTGATCGTCAGTTAACCTCTCCCGTAGTTTGCACCTTGAATTTAAGTGCTTAAGTCGAGACACATAGTCTCTCATCGACTCCATTTCCTTTTGTTTGATATTGTGTAGCTATGCCACAGGGCTCCATCTGCCACCACTTTTGGCAAAGGCACAAACACGTTCTTGAGTCGTGTGAAGTTAACCTTATCCTTGGGTTTGAGGGTTCAGAACCATTGATGCGCTTTCCCTTCTAGGGTCAATGAGAAATGCAATGTCACAACCAAAAACACTCATTTTTCAGATGGAGAATTGGTTTTTCTCTTATGGAACTGTTACGACCTTTACACGTGGCAACACATGGGACTTACATGTGGCAACATCATGTGGGACACGCACACATCCATATGCGTGGGACATGCGGATGTTGTGTGAGAAAACTAATGTCGGTATACTATTACACATCACCACTTATATTAATGAGTGTGAATGGGTATTGTTCATGGGTGACGAATGTAGGCCAAATACCTAGTGATGTAAGGCATGGGGGTACTAATCATTGTCGTTCTGTCGGCCATCCGTCGACGTCCGTTGTTGCTGCTTTCGTTGATGCTGCCAGCTATCCCCAGCCACCACCTTGGTGGTGTGGTGGCTGAGCTTTGCACAACAAGCCAAGTCTTCACCTCTCTCCTGCGGCCCTGCTATATCGCGCACCACAAGCCGTCGTGCTGTCCACCAATCGTCATCGTCGTCATCGTCGTCGTTTCTTTTTGAAAAAATAAAGAGAAAGCTGAAGGTTTTTATTTCAAAGGTTTCTTGGAGGGAATCTACACACGGTGCATCTCAGTAAAAAGAATCTCCTTTTGGTGGTTCGTTAATGAGTGCAGCACTTGACAAAATTCATGCAGTAATAATTCTACACAGCCTTCGTATTCATCGGCTTCAACATTTTTACGACCAGGGGACTCACTTCTTTTTTTTGTTGTTGTTTGGTGCTTCTTGCATATTATTGGGTTAAAAATGGAATCCAATCACTCTACCCCACAATCACCGAAATCTGTCCCTCTTCGCCAACAAATGGATGATTTGCGAGAATAAAATAATTTATTTATAAATGATATCCGCACTATGATAACACCTATAATATCTCACCCCCGCTGACTTCGGATACCCATCCCTTAGGTAATTGTGAGGGTACTCCGAAAAAGGAATTAAGACTAAAACTTGCATTAAAGGATTTGAAACCACCAAAGTACCCTAGCACTTTACCTTGGCGCATGTTCGATGCAGTAGATCATTGGATTTCTAAGTGGGAATAATGCTTTACCTTATGTGATATCATAGATAAGCACATTAGAATCCAACATGCTGCATATAATTTACAAGATGTGGCTCATTATTGGTGGAGGAAAATTCAAAAGGACAAGGCAATCCTGAATACTTGGGAGGAATTTGAGGATATGTTTAGTCAAAATTTTGTGCCACCAGATGAGTAGAGTAGAGACCTTGATATTTGGTTTTTAATCTCTCAAAAAGTGTTAATCCCATTTTGGATTAACAAGTATGCTCCTTCAATTGAGGACATTAATAAGTGTCATGAAGAGGCACTATAAATGTTGTACATTATGAGATATTGGCCACCCAAGGCCTTAGTTAAGTAAGTTTTGGGTGCCCAAGTGTGAATAAGGGCCAATTGTATAGAAGGCAAATTTCTCATAATGAAAAGACACAATCCTCCTTTGCGCTATTGAGAGATCTTCCTTGTGTCTTGAGAGATTGAGAGAGAGCATTCTAGAATTTGTGCCTCTTCTATGCTTGTATGATTTCTGCTTGTGTGGGAGAGTGAGAGAGAGTGATTGCCTTTCTTATGCGACAGTGTGAGCGACTCTACAATGACAGTGTGGAGGTGGAGCTTGGAGATATGGAGCTTAACAAGTGAGCTTAGAGGCCTCAAGGGACTCAAGTTCGAAGCATTGGTAAGTGTCGTATGACGGTTGTGTTCTATTGCTCTTCCTTTAAGTGAATGCATCGAGTTTCCTTTTGGAGGTGTGGTAGCCCATCACATTTTTGGCACCGCTGTGTCAGGGAAACACCTTTGTTTCTTCCTTCCTCTTGGAGTTTTCAGCTCCCATTGCATAAGATTCATGATTGCCTTTGCATTCTGGTAATGCATTGTGTAGGAAATGAATGGATAAGATTTGTGTGGAAGTAGAAAATCGTGAGAAATTGGTTGTGTTTGTTGTGTATGTATGTGGAGTGGTCTTAGAATAGAGCTTCACTGTCTTTTCTAGTTAATTTGGATATTTGCATCACTGGATCATCAACGTGAACGAGCAGGTTGGTGTTCTATTTTTCTTCTTCAAAAATAAAAAAAATAAGGATCCATTGATTGTGCCTTGAACTTGTATTCCACTCCTTAGATGTGGCACAATCATTTGATCCCCCTGAGTAAATTTGCAGCTATGTATTGCTTCTTCAATGGACAATCATGCCTTTGATGCTTTCCCATACAAGCATAGCATAAAACTTCACTCTTTGCTTTCTCAAGCTGCTCGGGAGTGAGAGAAGATCTGCGGGTCATTTTTCGGGTCATTTTTCATTGACACCTTTCTCTTAATTCCTGCAAGAGTCTTTGTAGAGGAATGTACACTAGACATGGATGTCTTTCCCTTTTGCCCCCTAGTGTACCTTGAAGCTTCATAACAAGTAGGTTGCATAAAATGAGACTTGGAAACTTGACACACTTCCTGACTTCAATCCTTTCGACCATATTCATTAACTAAATCCATTTCTATAGCTCTAGAGAAGATTTGACACTTCTCATATAGCACACTAATGGTCGAAGTTTATCATTTAACACAAGGCGAATTTATGAACCTGTAAGAAATATGGTAAAATTTGGGAAATTTTCATAAGCACCTCTCGATACTTGACTGCATACTCCTAAACTGTACGATTCTTTTGAGAGATAGAAAACCAAGTATCAAGGGCTCTGCTCTGCTCATCTAGTGGCATAAAATTTTGACTAAATATATCCTTAAATTCCTCCCAAGTATTCAGGATTGCCTTGTCCTTTTGAATTTTCCTCTACCAACTGAGCCACATCCTATAAATTATATGCAGCATGCTAGATTCTAATGTGCTCACATCTGTGATATCACATAAAGTAAAGCATTGTTCCCACTTAGAAATCCACTGATCTACTACATCAGCCATGTTAGAATGTAAAGCACCAATGTACTATGATGGTTTCAAATCCTTTAATGCAAGTTTTAGTTTTAATCCCCCTTTTTTGGAGTACCCTCACGATTACCCAAGGGATGGGTATCCGAAGTCGGTGAGACTGAGATATTATAGGTGTTATCATAGTGCAGATATCATTTATAAATAAATTCATTTGTCCCGCAAATTATACATTTGTTGGCAAAGAGACAAATTCTGGTGATTGTGGGGTAGAGTGATTGAATTCTATTTTTAACCAATGATATGCAAGAAGCACCAAACGATAAAAAATAAAAGAGAAGGGATAAGTGAGCACCCTGGTGTAAGAATATCGAAGCCGTTGAATGCGAAACGTGTGAACTCCCTCCAAGAAACCTTTGAAATAAAAACCCTCCACTTTTCTTTTTTTTTTTATTAAAGGAAATCGTGGGTTTTTTTTTAATTAAAGGAAATCGTGGGTTTTTTTCTCTATTGTTAACGGGTGGCGGCTGGTCTCGACAACGACGGCGACGGCTTGTTCTGGTGGAGAGCTTAAGAACCACACCAAAGATACTTAGCCACCACCTTGGTGTGGTGGCGATAGACGATAGCACTAGAGCAACGGCCGCGCACCCCACCGCAAACAAAAACAACAACGGACGTCGACAGACGATCGGTCGACGGAACAGCAATGCTGACAACAAAACAACAACGGACGTCGACGGACGATCGGTCGACGGAACAGCAATGATGACAACAAAACAACTACGGACGTCGACGGACGATCGGTCGACGGAACAGCAATGATGACAACAGTGACGGACGGAAACAAAAAAAGACGGATGGGTGCAGCTCCATGCTTCTCCTTGCTCAAGGCAAGCTCAAACCTACTGCAAAGTCTTTGCCCCATAGCAAAGAATATGACCAATAGCAAAGAATAAATCCGTAATATCTGTAAAAAACCAAAGAAAAAAGAAGAACTCAAGAATAGCAAAACCAAACCTAGCTTGGAATACCACCCCGATGCTACACATCACTGGGTATTTGTCCTGCAATCATCACCTATGAATGTTACCCGTTCACAGTTATTAATAAGTGTGAACGTTATGCTTTCACACTTATTAATATAAGAGGTGATGTGCCGCCATTAGTTTTTTCACAGAACGTCTGCGTGTCCCACGCATTACTAGCATTTAAATCTTGTGTATCGTTGTGTACCCATCCCACATGTTGCCACGTGTAAGGGTTATAACAGTGCCATAAGAAAAAAACCAATTATCTATCCCAAAAATGAGTGTTTTTGGTTGTGACATTGCATGGAGTAGTCTCTTTTTATTTATGGTTACGTTTTTGATGTGTTCAACGTCCCATGCCTTTCGGCATGGCATTTGCTCATTTCCCTTGTCTTTGCCAATCCAAGAAATCTTTTCGGATGGCATCCTATGTAGAGAGAGAGAGAGAGAGAGAGAGAGAGCACTGTTTGCATGGATGGATGGAAAAACCTAGAGAGAAAACCTTTAACCAACTCAAGCCTTGCACTTCTCTTTTTAGTTTTAAGGGCCATCTAATTTTTCCCATAGAGGTGAACTAGGCAAAAGGATTACTAAAGAAAATATGGATAACTAAAGCTTTTTAACTTTTATTATCTTACTTTTCAATTTGAACTATGAAGCTCATGGGCCATTCAACACCAATCTTAGAAGTAAGCTTTTTAACTTTTATTATAGCTTTACTTTTCACTAAATTTGAGCTACAAAGCTCATGGGTCATTTAATACTAATGGTAAAGTAAGCCAAAAAATTTAAGTTTGTATAGAGAACACAAAATTTTAAAATTTGTTCTTATACTTCTTGTCAACTTCTTGAGTTATAAAACAAAGTGCCATTCATTTTTTTTTGAGGTAGAGCTAAACCAAGAAAAACGATATGTAAAGATAAAATGGGTCTTTTATTCTATATTAACTTTTCAACTTGAGCAACAAAACTCACGAGCTGTTAGTTCACTGGCATAGAGATAGCTAGATTTTTGAGATGCAATCTTTTTGTGTTTGACTAAAGAACAAGGCTCAAAGTTGACCCAAAAATAATCACAATGTCTACCTTTGTAATTCAAGCCAAAAATGTTGAGCCAAAAATAGCCACAATGTCTACCTTTGCAAGTAAAGCTATAAAGAGTGTGTAGCGAGTCACCATGGCTTAATTCTTTAGAAAGTGGCATTCCATATGGATACCTTATAAAATAAAAAATGTAGAATCATCTTTTATGTTTTATAGATCACACCCTTGGGCTCATAATACACAAAAAAAATCAAATTGATTTTATCAAAGCATGCTCATTCTTTTGAAGTTGATGATTTGTGAAATGGGAAACCCAACACTCCTTGTTTATATTCTCCATAGCTGGGTGATTTAGCCATTTGGTTAATTGAGTCCCCAAGAAATGGGTAGGATCATAATAGACCTCCAAGTCCATGATCCTTAAGCTCTCATCCATGCACAAAAAAAAACATGACACCATATGATTGACTAAAGAGTAGTTTAGGGGTAAATCTAAGGGACTTCTTAGAGTAACCTAATTTAGAGGAAGGGGCAATGAGGTCTTGAGAAAGGGAGGGATAATCTAGGAAGCAATTTGGTGTTGAGGAAGGAAGTGGGTAAGATAATAAAGTAGCAATATAATGTTGATAACTAGAGGGTAATCTAAGCAATTTAGGGGGCAATATAATCTAGATTAAGAGGAGATTAGAGTGATCAAAGGTGTACCTTAGCAATGCAAGTGCCAATTGATTCTATGACTTGGTGGGTGGCAGAATGGCCTTTGAAAAGCCCTTCCATGTGGCCCCAATGCCTCCACTTGAAAGCAACAGTGGGGGGACCACCAGAGTACACCTCAAGGACCTCCCATGCAAAACCCCCTGGGAACACTGCCCTAAACACATCATGCAATGATTCGAATGTCTCCTGGATGCCTTATAGGCACCATGCTCCTCCTCCAAACTCGTCTTCATCAAAGCATTGTAGCTTCCCACCTCCAATGTCTCCTCAATTGTCAGAAAAGACCCCCCTTCAACCATCACATGACCAAGTTTATTAGATGTAATTTTTTGTTGAATCATAGGGCCCTTTTCATATAGATCTTAGCTTGACCATGCATAGAGATTTTAAATTAATCAAAGTATATATTTCATATAAACCTTAGCTTTAAAAGTGGTTTGGTTACCTATAAATATTACCTTAACTATATATTGCTTGATTGCACATGAACTCTAAGCTTAATCAAAGAATTTATTGCACTTACATCTTAGCCTAAAGAAATCGTACTTGCATTATCATAAATAATTAATCCTTAAATTAAACATATGCATTCCTACATTATTTAGTGAAGAGGTAATATCATGTGAATCAAATCCCCTTCGCATTGATATCATATACTAAGAATTTTACACATGGTGAAAGATAAGGATTAAGCACCAATGACCATGATTAATTAGTTCCATTAAGGACAAAATGATAGCATTTATCACCATGAAGTGAGAATATGTAAGGATTATATACCAATGACTAGTTAGTTGCCCTAGATGAGGTAAGCATATGCTATTACCAATGATAGATAATAAATTATATGTAGCATGCTAGATTCTAATGTGCTCATCTGTGATATCACATAAAGTAAAGCATTGTTCCCACTTAGAAATCCACTGATCTACTGCATCAGCCATGCGAGAATGTAAAGCACCAATGTACTATGATGGTTTCAAATCCTTTACTGATGCAAGTTTTAGTTTTAATCCCTCTTTCGGAGTACGCTCACGATTACCCAAGGGTTAGGTATCCGAATTCGGTGAGATTGAGATATTATAGGTGGCATCGTAGTGCATATATCATTTACAAATAAATTCATTTGTTCTCGCAAATTATGCATTTGTTGGTGAAGAGGGTGATTGTGAGGTAGAGTTATCAGAATCTATTTTTAACCAATAATATGCAAGAAACACCAAATGATAAAAAATAAAAGAGAAGGGATAAGTCCCTGGCGCTAAACTCGACTTTCTTTTCTTTTTATAAAGGAAATCGTGGGTTATTTTTCTCTATTGTTAACAGGCGACGACACGGCGACGGCTTGTGGTCTGCACTACAGTAAAGTCGTACGAGAGGCGAATACTGTGCTCAGCCACCACCTTGGTGTGGTGGCGATAGCCGATAGCACTAGAGCAACGGCCGCGTACCCCACCGCAAACAAATGGACGTCGACGGACGATCGGTCGACAGAGATGACAACAGCGACGGACGGAAACCAAAAAAAAAAGACGGATGGGTGCAGCTCCATGCTTCTCCTTGCTCAAGGAAAGCTCAAACCTACTACTTGAATCTCTAACATCTGATATCAAATGTCAGGTTTGTATGAGAAGAAGAACTCAAGAATAGCAAAACGAAACATAGCTTGGGATATCATGTCTAACCACCCAACCATTATATATACCACTTACCCTAGGCATCTTGCCTACCACACACTATACTCACTCGTCTCATGTGTCCGTGCTGGTACCTCGATGCTACACATCACTGGGTATTTGGCCTCCAATCAACACCTATGAATGTTACCCGTTCACACTTATTAATGAGTGTGAACGTTATGCGTTCACACTTATTAATATAAGAGGTAATGTGCCGTCCATTAGTTTTCCCAGAGAACGTCTGCATGTCCCACGCATTACTGGCGTTTGTATCTTGCGTATCGTAAGGGTCGTGTGACAGTGCCATAAGAGAAAAACCAATTCTCTATCCTAGAAATTAGTGTTTTTGCTTGTGACATTGCATGGAGTAGTCTCTTTTTATTTATGGTTAGGTTTTTGATGTATTTGATGTCCCATGTCTTTAGGGATAATTTGCTCATTTCCCTTGGCTTCGCCAATCCAAAAAATCTTTTCGGATGGCATCCTATGTGTGTGTAGAGAGAGAGAGAGAGAGAGAGAGAGAGAGAGAGAGAGAGAGAGAGAGAGAGCATTGTTTACATGGATGGATTGAAAAACCTAGAGAGATGACCTTTAACCAACTCAAGCCTTGCACTTCTCTTCTAACTTCTCTTTTTAGCTTTAAGGGCCATTTAATTTTTAATCCCATACAGGTGAACTAGGCAAAAGGAACCCTAAAGAAAATATGAAAAACTAAAGCTTTTTAACTTTTATTATCTTACTTTTCAATTTGAACTACGAAGCTCATGGGCCATTCAATACCAATCTTAGAAGTAAGCTTTTCAACTTTTATTATAGCTTTACTTTTCAATTTCATCTACAAAGCTCATGGGCCATTTCGGTATAATTTAAGTTTTTATAGATAGCATAAAATTTTAAAATTTGTTCTTATACTTCTTGTCAACTTCTTGAGTTATAAAACAAAGTGCCATTCTTTTTTTTTTTTGCGGTAGAGCTAAACCAAGAAAAACAATCTGTTAAGATAAAATGGGTCTTTTATTCTATATTAACTTTTCAACTTGAGCTACAAAACTCACGAGCTATTAGTTCATTGGCATAGAGATAGCTAGGTTTTTAAGATGCAATCTTTTTGTGTTTGACTGAAGTACAAGGGCCAAACTTGACCCAAAAATAATCACAATGTCTACCTTTGAAATGCAAGCCAAAAATGTTAAGCCAAAAATAACCAGAATGTCTACCTTTGCAAGTAAAGCTAAAAAGAGTGTGTAGCAATCACCATGACTTAATTCTTTACAAAGTGGCGTTACATATGGATACCTTATAAAATAAAAAATGTAGAATCCTCTTTTAGTTTTTATAGATCACATGCTCATAATATACAAAGAAAATCAAATTGATATCCTCTTTTAGTTTTTATAGATCACATGCTCATGCTCATAATATACAAAGAAAATCAAATTGATTTTATCAAAGCATGCTCATTCTTTTGAAGTGGATGATTTGTGAAATGGGCAATCCAACACTCCTTGTTTGTATTCTCCATAGCTAGGTGATTTGGGCCCTTTGGTTAATTGACCCAAGAACTGGGTAGGATCATAATAGACCTCCAAGTCCATGATCCTTAAGCTCTCATCCACCTACAAAAAAAACATGACACCATATGATTAACTAAAGAGTAGTTTAGGGGTAAATCTAAGGGACTTATTAGAGTAACCTAATGTAGAGGAAGGGGCAATGAGGTCTTGAGAAAGAGAGGGATAATCTAGGAAGTATTTAAAAGGTAATTTGGTGTTGAGGAAGGAAATGGGTAAGATAATAAAGTAGCAATATAATGTTGATAACTAGGCCCGGGAATTTACTGTAAGTGATTAGGGGGTAATCTAAGCAATTCAAGAAGCAATATAATCTAGATCAAGAGGAGATTAGAGTGATTAAAAGAGTACCTTGGCAATGCAAGTGCCAATTGATTCTATGACTTGGTGGGTGGCAGAATGGCCTTTGAAAGGCCCTTCCATGTGGCCCCAATGCCTCCACTTGAAAGCAACAGTGGGGGGACCAGAGTACACCTCAAGGACCTCCCATGCAAAACCCCCTGGAAACACTGCCCTAAACACATCATGCGATGATTCGAATGTCTCCTTGGATGCCTTATAGGCACCATGCTCCTCCTCCAAACTCGTCTTCATCAAAGCATTGTAGCTTCCCACCTCCAATGTCTCCTCAATTGTCAAAAAAGGCCCCCCTTTAACCATCACATGACCAAGTTTATTAGATGTAAATCTTTGTTGAATCATAGGGCCCTTTTCATATAGATATTAGCTTGACCATGGAGTAACCTCATATAGATTTTAAATTAATCAAAGTATATATTTCATATAAACCTTAGCTTTAAAAGTGGCTTGGTTACCTATAAATATTACCTTAACTATATATTTCTTGATTGCACATGAACTCTAAGCGTAATCAAAGAATTTATTGCACTCACATCTTAGCCTAAAGAAAGCCTTCTTGCACTATCATAAATAATTAATCCTAAAATTAAACACATGCATTCCTACATTATTTAGTGAAGAGGTAATATCATGTGAATCAAATCCCCTTCGTATTGATAACATACACTAATAATTTTACACATGTGGTGAAAGATAAGGATTAAGCACCCATTACCATGATCAATTGGTTCCATCAATAAGGACAAAATGATAGCATTTATCACCACCATGAAGTTAGAATATGTAAGGATTATACACCAATGACCATAGTTAGCTGCCCTAGATGAGATAAGCATATGCTATTACCAATGAAAAGCAATAGGTACCATTAACCATGATAAATTAGCCTTCGTGTAAATTTATTACCATTAACAGAGAATTTGAACTTCTCTGGATGAGTGGTCTTGAAATGAAGTGCACACTTCTTGTGGGACAACTCCATCTCCCATGACTTCACAAGGTTTTGCACTGTTTCTTCCAAAGAGCCTTTTGGCCATACCTGTAATAAATGCCAATGTTTTTTAAAAAACCTTCTAGAGTAAGTGGACAAATGCCAATGTTTTTTAAAAAAATCTTCTTAAGTGGACTACCTTAAATTGTTATGTTGTGGCCATGTTGAAAACTTCAAATAACATTGGAACTCTCATTAAGTGCCAAAACACAATGATCCATGGCACATAATTAACCCTCCTAAAAAAGTAATGGCTAAACTCAATTAAAAGCCAAGAGCCAATACAGAGCCACAAACATATTAACCGGCGTCAAGTGTATGGCTATGCGGCTCATCACATAATTAATGGTACTTTAAGTAAGTGGTTAACTCAAGTTGGGCTAAATTAAGTAAAGTGGGTTACTGCAATTTGAGTTGGGTTACAGTATCACAGTAGAGCAAAACCATATAGAGATTAGTGAGGTTTTTGAGATTAGGGTAAGGCTAATGAGGGAGAGGTGAGGGTTCTAAACCTTGGTGCGGGACTCTTCAAAGAGTTTGTTGACGGCGTGGTAAGTGGGGGGGGCACCATGTCTCCATTGAGTGTGCTCCTCTGCAGGGCCAGCAAGGTAGGATCGGTAGGGGTCTGGGTCTTGTTGGTGGTGGAGAGGGACTTCAGAAGGATCATCAATACTGTGCAGCGCCGTTGCCATTGCCAAGTTTGCGCAGAAGGCACAAGGAATTAATTGCTCACGATGATTTAAACAGCCTGCTTGTACAGGGGGGGGCACACATGTGCAAAAGACCTGTTCAACCTTGAAAAAGCCATGCAATTAATTAACACTAACAAGGGAGAAAAACAAAGCAATTAATTAACACTAAGAAGGGGCGGTTAAGGGAGCTAAACAAGCAATTAAGGGAGAAAGACCTGTCCAACCTTGAAAAGCCATGCAATTAATTAATAAGCATGGATTTTCTTAGACCCAGTTGGAAAGCCTATCCGGATTATGAAGTGTGGCGGTGTCACGCCACACGTGCACTCCTGGGCGGTGCCGCTTCACGTGTGCACACACAAAGTGCTCTTTTGTACTTTGTGTCACGTCACACGTGTGGATATGATTAGCCCTTCCAACTTCAAAGTCTCACTTTCCCTCCTCCCCCTAGAAATTGGTCGGAAAAGCTATTAATTAATTAATTGCTCATGAGTGCGCTATTAATTAATTAATTGCTCATGAGTGCTCTAAAAAAACCTGGGTTTAGTGTAATATCACCTTCAAATTTTTTAAAAAAAGACTTGCAAATTTATAGCTTGAAGGTGCCAATACTTGCAAAATTTGAGGGAATATAGTACAAATACCTTCAAAAATAAAAAAAAAATTCATTGATAATTTCTTAATTTTATATATGAAGGTTTTCCAATTTTTTAGAAAACAGTTTTTTTCGAGCATGAATCATGACCCTTTCTAACTGCTCAAAAACAGATCCCTAACCCAATTTATGAACCTTTTTCCTAACTTCAAATTGGAATATGCCTTTCATCATGTTCTTCTTTTTGGGGGAACTAGTGGTTAAATTTGAAGCCCATTTTGGGCTTCAAAGGCCTTTTTGGGCTTCAAATGATGCTTGCAAATTCACCCAAGGTTGCAACAATGAAACCCTATTAAGTTACCAAAGTTTCAAAATGAGGCCTATTTTTAGGCCTGGGTACACACACATAATCTAAATTATATTATCAAATACAAAAAACTTTTAGTCTTCCAAGAATCAATGATAAAATAAATGGATTCTCTGTGGGTTGGCACTTCCTTGTTTTGCCACCTCCTAGCTACTAACGTCCACCGTGCTCCTCGGTGCTTGCACAAATCTCCCATGCTGTCTAGCATTGTATTAAGCCATTGAAAAAAACAAAGCCACGTTCACCACATTCCATATTTTTTTGTTTTTTTTGGAGAGTGATCTCCAAGTTTATAATTTAAATTTTTGATTGATACTGCATGTGCATTTTATAGAGATACATGCACATCTTTACACGATAAAGAGAGTCTTTTTTTAAAAATCCCAAATAGTTAGGAAAGTGACATATATGATGCCTAAGTTGAAGGAATTTCTTCATGAAACCTTGCCTTTGGCTTCAGATTTAAGGCATGGGGACCTTTCATCATGTTCTCATTAGAATATAATGAATACTTGAAAACTTTGAGGAGTTTTTTTTGCCCTTCCCTCACCATGTTGAGAAAGACTCTTTAAATTTTGTTAAAGATTCGCACATATACTTTCCAAATCCTGGTGTGCATATTTACATAAACTCATTAAGTGTACAATGCCTACATATATTCACACAAATGCATTAAGCAAGTATTCATGCAAAAAACTTGTTAAGTGTGCATTAAATAATACCTACAAGAGTCCCTCACCCATCTTTGATGGCGGGTAGGATTCTTTCTCCCTCTCCTATCTCTCTCTTTCCATGCTTGCAAAAAGGCACGCATAATTTAAAAATTTGAATTAAAGAAACAACTCTCTCCTCCCCTCCTCTTTCTCTTTCTCTCTCTCTCCCACCCTTTCTCTCTCTTTTTGCGCTGGTTTGCTTGCACAACCTTGCAATTTCCAAAAGAAAAAAAAGCTACTAAGGTTAAGCAAAAGCATTTAAAAACAATAAATTTAAAAAATTACCGCCTTGCCATTCTCTCTCTCCCCCCTCCTCTTTCTCTTTCTCTCTCTCCTACCCTCTTCTATCTCTCTCTTTCCTTGCCTCCAAAAGCCACACATAATTTAAAGAAATCAAATTAAAGCATGATCTCTCTCTCTCTCTCTCTCTCTCTCTCTCTCTCTCTCTCTCTCTCTCTCTCTCTCTCTCTCTCTCTCTCTGCCATTTTTGCGGCTAGCCTGCAGTTTCCAAAAGAAAAAAAAACACTAGTTACTAAGGTTAAACAAAAGCATAAAAACAATAAAGAGAAAAAGTTACCACCTTGTTGTTCTCTCTCTCTCTCTCTCTCCTCCTCTTTCTCTTTCCCTCTCGCCCACCCTCTCTCCCTCTCTCCCTCTCTCTGTTGTTTTTGCAACCCTGCAGCTTCCAAAAAAAAGACATTAGTTACTTTACTAGGGTTAAATAAAACATTAAAGATGATAATAGATTTAAAAATAGTTGTCGTGCCATTCTCTCTCCACCCCTCTTCTTTCTCTTTCTCTCTCCCACCCTCTCTTTGGCTAGTGCAAGGGCCCTTATAAAGGCCATGATCCACCTCAGTTCATGTCCCACCATTGGTCGTATATGCCCTCTTGTTGCATTCTACTGACGTTAATACCTCTCTATCCCATAGTGTGTGTGTGTGTGTGTGTGTGTAATATTAGAGGACCCTCGCACTACCTGTCTGCTGCCACCCACAAGTGGGGCAGATTGGCTAGTGCGAGAGCCCTTATAAGCCTTGATCCACCCAAGTTCAAGTCCCACCGTTGGTCGTATATGCCCTCATGTTGCATTCTACCGATGTTAATCTCTCTCTCTCTCTCTCTCTCTCTCTCTCTCTCTCTCTCTCTCTAGATCAATAAGTCGATGTTAAGCAGCTCTCGTCTCGTCTTTCTCTAGCATTTTTGCAACCCTTTCCAAAAAAAACATTAGTTACTAAGGTTAAACAAAAGCATTAAAAATAGTAAATTTAAAAATGCCACCTTGTCATTCTCTCTCTCTCTCTCTCTCTCTCTCTCTCTCTCTCTCTCTCTCTCTCTCTCCGATTTGTCTCATAGGCCGAGTTCGGTCTTTTGGAAGACGTTAATAAAATCTTTCTTTCTTTCTTTCTCTCTCTCTTTCCTATTTCTCTTTTTCTCTCTCCCACCCTCCTCTCACCCCCCCCTCTATCTCTCGCTCTCTTTTCACCATTTTGCATCCCTGTAGCTTCTAAATAATAAATAAATAAAAAACCAAAACTTGTTGCCGCCCTGCCATTCTCTTTCTCCCCCCTCTCCTCTCTCTCGTTTGCTCTCTCTTCGCTGTTTTTGCAACCCCACAACCCAGTAATTTTTAGCGAGACTGTGAAGTGGGCTCTGAAGAAGGTAAAAGAAGAGAAAAATCTAATGGTGGGCGGTTGTAGCTAAAGTGGGAGGGTAGAGCGAAATAGGGGGTTCACAAAGCAGCTTTATCTTGTTCCCGGCTAAAGGTCCCATGGCCTCTGCCTCTGCTATTAGTGTTCTGCCGACTATCGCCTCGGGAGCTCTTCGTAGTACAAACAGAATTCACAATACGCAAAAGTGAAAGATGAAAAGAGAGAGAGAGAGAGAGAGAGAGAGAGAGAGAGAGAGAGAGAGAGAGAGAGAGAGAGAGAGAGCGCTCAAACAAATTTAAATTAATGTAAAGGCTCCAAGCATGAAGTAACATTTCTTCCTTTTTAAATTAAAGTGATCCTTGCCTCACACTGCCAATTCTTTTTAAAGCATTTAATGCACCTGCAAGTAAATGTTAGAAAAAGTTGTCCCTCTCGTTTTCCTTTTGTGTGGAAGCATTCAAAACAATGTGTTAGAAAACTTAGAAAAGTAGAGTTGAAAGAGGACAAGCCTACTTTCAAAAAATCTTAAGCGTTGTGCAAAGTGTGAATCTTGTAATCTTAAAAATTTAATCTTATAATGATGGTGGCCAGGACGATCAGCCTCCACTACCCAATGCACTTTACACCGATATCCAGGAGAAGAAGCTCATGCTCAAGCAAATGCAACCTTTGTCCTTTAAGGGAGAAGGTTCAAAGATTGAGAAGGATGCTAAAGTCTGGATTGAAGCGATGGACGATTATTTCTCTGCTGCCAATACTGGAGCAGTAAATCAGTCTATGCTTACACGTTTTTGCCTCACCGGAGATGCTAAACTCTGGTGGAAATAGTGGTGCCATAACAAGGGAGTCACCGAGCATTCTCAAACGTGGGAAGACATCAAGCAGGCCATGAAGGAAAGATATCTTCCCCCATCCCATGAATCCATAAAGATGAATGAGTTTTTTAGTCTCAGGCAGTGCAGCTTAACTCTTGAGGACTACTATTCCAAATTTATCACTCTTCGGAAGTATGCCCCAGCTATGACTACTTCCCAACAAGTGGCTCGTTTTTGCCGAGGGTTAAATGAACTCTTTTGTCCCCCGCTCGTATGTTGCTTCTTCCAGAGAAGACCCTCTGTGTTTTGAATACAATGAGCCGGGACACTTTAGGGCCAACTGTCCTAAGCTAGCAACATCATTTTCCCAAGGTGGCAGAGGAAATCAAGGCCGTGGAATCCCTATCCACCAAGGTGCAAGAGGCAGTGGACGTGGTGGTGGCAGAGGGGCCGCAGAGGAGCAGTTGCTAGAACCGCGTGTACTATAAGTGAAGAACCGACCTTGGAAATGGCTGAAAAGCGCGCCATGCAGGCGGTAGAACACCAAGGTTCGAATCAACAATTTGGTGTGATCCAAACCCTAGCCACTCATCACAATAAGCCATTCGAGCTTTTGATTGATTGTGGCAGTACCCATTCATTTCTTTCTCCTAGGTGTTTGTAAAAATTAAACTTGGGCCAAAAAATAGCTAGAAGAATGATTATAGAGTTAGCTAGTGGGAAAGAAGAAGTATCTCGCCACTCTATAGGAAACCTTGATTTTGAGCTGGATAATGAGCAAACTCATTGCCGCTTTAGAGTCCTGCCATTAGGAATTTATGATGGAATCCTTGGGATGATGGACTGGTTAATTGCAAACAAAGCTAGTATTCATTGTAACTAGGGGAGTATCACCTTTGAAAATGAGCATGGCCAAGTAGTATCCATTCAGGGAAAAACAGGTAAACCTAAATCTAGGGTAGTCAAGGAAAAACATCTTCTCAAGGGAGCACGTAAGGGTCAGCAAGTTTTCCTAGTTAAGCTCAACAAAACCATTGAACTTAGCAAGGAGACAGAACCCTCTTGGCTCCAATAATTCTCTGACATCTTTCCTGACGAGCTTACAAAGCTACCGCCTTCTCGCGAGAGAAGTTGATCATGAAATCAAGGTGTTCCTTGGAGCTCAACCCATCTCAAAAACTCCCTATAAAATGTCCCTCCCTAAAGCCGTTGAACTTAAATAGCAACTTTCCCAACTCATTGAGCAAGGATTTGTACCCCCCAATAGCTCCCTTGGGGGGCACCTGTTTTTTCCAAAAGAAGAAGGACGGAACTCTCCACCTCTGCATAGATTATCGAGGGCTAAATCAAGTCATTATCAAGAATAAGTATCCTATCCCTCGCATCGACGAGCTTCTTGATAGCGCTTCATGGGGCCAAAGTTTTCTCAAAAATAGATTTGAGGTCTGGTTACTACTATCAGATCAGAGTCAAGGAAGCAGATATACCCAAGACAGCCTTGAATACCTGTTATGGCCACTATGAGTTTACTGTAATGTAATTCGGGTTAACTAATGCTCCTGCAACCTTCAACCGCTTAATGCAAGATATATCCCGTCCTTACTTGGATGAATTTGTGCTTGTTTTTTTTAATGACATCTTAGTCTACTCCAAGTCAATGGAAGAGCATGAGGAGCATGTGCGTAGGGTTTTGCAATTGCTGCGCATACATAAACTCTATGCCAAGAAGAGAAAATGTACCTTCTTTACTCATCAAATTGAGTATCTTGGATTCATCGTCTCCGAAGATGGCATCTCAGTAGATCCCACCAAGGTCAAAGATATACTGGAGTGGCCACCCCCTAAATCAGTTCATGAAGTTTGTGGGTTTTTGGGGATCACAAGATGGTACAGGATTTTTATCAAAGATTATGCCCTCGTAGCTGCACCCTTGGCATATCTTCTTAAGAAGGATTGCAAAATAGTGTGGCTGCCAATCCATCAAAACAGTTTTGATCGACCAAGGCCATTATTACTTCTATCCCAGTCCTAAAACTTCCTGATTTCACCAAGGAGTTTGAAGTGATTATTAATGCTAGTAGTCTATGTTACCATATTATAGTAGTGATGTGTGTGAACACACTTAGGACCGCCGGGGCACTTTTTCCCTCACTAGGAGGTTTTTTCCCCCGTGCATTGTATATACGCCCATTATCTTCTAGGGCTAGATATCTTTCATTTTTGGCACTCATAATACACTACTGTGTTGTGCTCAAGCTTCCTCATCTTCTTGAAGTTGTGTGTGCATTCCTGCAATCCTAATTCCAACAATTGGTATCAGAGCAGGCTTCCTCCTCCCGGGCAGCATCACCGGCACCTGCCGCTTCATCTCCTCCGATTGCGACGAGGTTTCACGAGCGTCTGCAGGTTAGTATATGCCGTGGGTAAGCCCGTAGGGCTTGGTCGTTTCAGAATTTTGATCTGAAGTCATTTCGCCCTCCGTTTTTGCATTCCAAGTACTGCGCAGGCAAAATCGTCCTACTGTGCAGATTTTCTGTCAAGATTAAAATCTGTAGGACAGGTGCCCATTCGTCTGTTCTGGGCTGTGCTACATAGCACAGGTCGATTTTATACAGGTTTACCTCTTACAGACAGCATTTACATCTAGTAGTACAGTCATTGGCCATGGCTGACAACAATGATGTATTCCGCATGTTGGCTGCTGAGGATAAGTTGGATGGCACCAACTATCCATTGTGGGCATATATGATGCGACATGTATTGGTAGCAAAGGGGTTATGGAACATTGTGCAGGGTATTGATGCACGTCCTATTGTGGCTGGGAATGCTGCAAACACATCAGAAACAGGTACTGTTGATGATGGTGCAGGCACAAGTGCTGTAGCAGCTGTTCGAGAACCACCACTTTCAGCAGAGCAGATTCGTTGGGATGGTAGAGATGCGCAGGCTCATGCCTTGATTGCGCTGTCTGTCAAACGTACCATTATCCCACATATTCGCTCCTGCAGGACTTCTAAGGATGCTTGGGATGTACTTGCCACATTGTATCAGGCAAGAAATGAGGCTCGTGTTGCTTACCTCCGAAAACAGTTGGAGAGTGAGCATATGAACGAAGGTGATTCTATGGATAGCTTTTTGACAAAGATCAAGGATTTCAAAGAGCAGCTAATTTCTGCAGATGAAATCCTGTCAGACAGTTCACTTGTGCAGACTGTTTTGAATGGTCTACCAGATTCTTATCAGGGTTTTGCTTCCACTCTTCGCTTGATGATGAAAGGCAATCCCAATGCCTTATCATTTGAGGAGTTAGTTTCTGTTTTGCTGCAAGAAGACCAGTCAAGGCAAAACAGGAATATTATGCGTGTCGCAGATCAAGCTTTCGTTGCTAGTCAGAGAAGCGGGAAAGGTAAAGCTGGCTTTTCTTCTAGTAAGCAGAAATCTGCAAATGCTGCGCAACCAAAGAAGGAAGACAAAGATGAGAAGAAGGGTGACAAACAGAAGACATTTTGCAAGTACTGTAAGGGAAATGATCATGTCATCAAAGCGTGTCCTAAGCTGGCTGCGAAAGAGGCTAAGAAGAAAGAGGCTGGTATGGCTGTTGCAGATGCCTCTCCTTCTAACAATGAATCTGCTAATGTTGTGCTAGATACAGAATGGGCATTCAATGCGCAGTGCAGTTATGACCCATCTTTGCATGACACATGTATGTCTGCAGTAGATTCAGATGTATGGTACTTTGACAGTGGTGCCACTAAGCATATCACCTCGCAGCGCAGTTTATTCACTTTCCTTGAGTCTGCTCCCACAGGGAATACTGTCACTTGTGCCAATAACTCCTCTTATTCCGTTAAAGGAGTTGGACAGATTGTGCTGAATGTTGCAAATGGCAACACCTTTACACTTTTTGATGCATTGTATGTGCCAGGGATCAAAAAGAATCTGCTGTCAGTCTCCGCATTTGCCAAAACAGGTTTGGTTGTAAAATTTGTGGATGACAGATGTACTGTTCATGATCTCTCTTGTGGTGACATCATTGTAGCATCTGGTTCACTATGTCGAGGGCTGTATAAGCTCAATATGGATGGCAAATGTGTAGAGGATTCAGCATGTGCTATTATGGATACGCAGGCTATTTCAAATGCAAAACTGTGGCATGCACGTTTTGGTCATCTGAATTTTGCAAGTTTGCTGCGCCTGCAGAAATCTGAAATGGTGTCTTCTTTGCCTAAGCTTGAGGCACCTGTCAAGCATGTTTGTGAGGGCTGCATATTGGGTAAAATGCAGCGTGCTTCCTTTCCCAAAGATGGATCAGTGAGAGCTGAACGCAGATTGCAGCTTGTTCACAGTGATGTTTGTGGTCCCATGCAAACTCCATCATTTGGAAACTACCTTTACTTCGTGACTTTCATTGATGATTTTACCAGGCATGCATGGGTATATCCTTTGAAGGCAAAGTCCGAAGTGTTTTTGTGCTTCAAACGGTTTTTGGTTATGGCTGAAAATGTGTCAGAAAGTAAGATGGGCACCCTCCGTTCAGATCGAGGGGGGGAGTATATGTCTTCAGAATTTAATGCATTTCTGGCTGAGCGTGGGATAAAACACCAATGTACAGTGCCGTATACACCACAGCAAAATGGTGTGGCTGAGAGAAAAAACAGGTCTCTCATGGAAATGGCAAGATGTATGGTTAAGAGTCAAAGTCTACCACATGGTTTTTGGCTTGAGGCTGTCATGTGTGCCACTTATGTACTAAACAGGTGTCCCACCAAAGCATTACAGGTTGTCACTCCATATGAGGCTTGGCATAGCCGCAAGCCATCTGTTGGCCATTTACGTGTTTTTGGTTGCCTGGCATATGCATTAGTGCCTGTGCAACATCGCAGAAAATTGGATGACAAAGCTGTCAAATGTATTTTTGTTGGATATAGTGCTGAGAGCAAAGGCTATCGTTTGTATCATCCACAGACAAAGCGCATTTTGGTTAGCCGTGATGTTGTATTTGTGGAAGATGCAGTTCAGCCCTTGGTTTCATGTACTAAGGAGACAGATATCAGCTCACGTGATGTCTATGATACATTGTTGCCTCTTTTCAGTGGTGCACAGTCAAGTGCAATACCTCATGAGGCAGTTTTTCAGCCTATGCAGGTTTTAAATGATGGCACAGATCAGCCTATATCTGATGCAGATGTGCATGATGCACTTGAGGATGAGAGACAAGAGATTGAGGGCTCTAGAAATATGCCTAGATGGCTGGTGCAGACTTTGCGTGACAGCAAGTTGGATGCCCCTTTGTCTAGTCGCACTCGTTCTGGCTCTCATGGTGCCTCTTATGCGTCAGATTGTTATGCATTGGCTGTTTCTAGTATGTGCGATGAAAGTGAGCCTGTTTCATTTGATGAGGCACAAAGTTCAGAAAATTGGATGGCTGCTATGCAAGCAGAATACGATGCTATTATGAAGAATGGTACATGGTCTTTATGTAACTTGCCCCCTGGCAAGAAGGCCATTGGCACTAAGTGGGTATACAAATTGAAGCGTAAGCCTAATGGCACAGTGGATCGCCATAAGGCTAGGCTTGTTGCAAAAGGTTATGCTCAAGAGAAGGGCATTGATTTTGATGAGACTTTTGCTCCCACATGTCGTATGACCACTGTTCGTAGCATCTGTGCATTAGCAGCTCATAATGGTTGGAATGTACATCAGCTGGACATAAAGACTGCGTTCTTAAATGGAGATTTGCATGAGGAGGTGTATGTATCGCAGCCTCGTGGTTTTGTTCAAAGAGGGCAGGAAAACAAAGTGTGCAGGTTAAAAAAGGCTTTATATGGTTTAAAGCAAGCTCCACGAGCTTGGTATGAAAAAATACATGCATATTTGACTGCACATGGGTTTCAAAATAGTCCAACAGAAAGCACTTTGTATGCTAAACGTGTGGATGGTGTACATCTAATCATTGCTCTCTATGTCGATGACATGCTGCTCACAGGACCAAATGAGAGTCATATTGCTGATTTTAAGGCTGATTTGAATGCCTCTTTTGAGATGTCAGATTTGGGGCATTTGCATCATTATTTGGGGATACAATTTAAGCAGTGTGATGGAGGTATTGCTTTGTGTCAGACAAAGTATATAGAAACATTGTTGCGGAGATTTGGCCTTGAAGACTGCAAGCCTATTGCTACTCCAATGGAGACAGGTTTGAAGTTGAGTCTTCATGATGCTGGAGATCACTTTGATGTCACACTCTATCAGACAGCTGTTGGTTGCCTCATTTATGTATGCATTACGAGGCCAGACATTCAGTTTGCAGTCTCACAGGTGAGCAGATTTATGCATAGCCCAGGCATTAAGCATTGGCAGGCAGTGAAGCGTATCTTTCGCTATTTGAGTGGTACTCGGCATCTTGGGTTGTTTTATCCCAAGGGGGGATCATTGCCGCCAGATTTACATGCTTTTTCAGATTCTGACTGGGCTGGTTGTTATGACACACGCGTGTCCACGAGTGGTTTTTGCTTCATGCTTGGAAGCTCATGCATATCATGGTTGAGCAAGAAGCAGCCTACTGTGGCCACTTCTAGTTGTGAAGCTGAGTACAGGGCAGCTTTCACAGCTACGGTTGAGTGTGTGTGGCTCAGACGCCTTATGGCTGATTTGGGTGTTGGGCAGCCATCTGCCACCACCATCTTCACTGACAGTCAGAGCGCATTGGCAGTTGCGCGGAACCCAGTGTTCCATGCTCGTACGAAGCACATTGAGGTGCACTACCATTATGTCAGGGAGAGACTCTCTGCAGGAGAGATCAGTTTGGCTTATGTGCCAACACAGGATAACCTTGCAGACCTTTTCACAAAGGCTCTGCCTCGTGAGAAGTTCGAAGCTTTTCGCAAAGCTTTGGGCTTACTCCCTTTTGTGGATTCGTCCACATAGCTAGACACTTCCCTATACACGAGTGCTAGCTCTTGTTCACCGCATCACTCCAGGGGGGATTTGTTACCATATTATAGTAGTGATGTGTGTGAACACACTTAGGACCGCCGGGGCACTTTTTCCCTCACTAGGAGGTTTTTTCCCCCGTGCATTGTATATACGCCCATTATCTTCTAGGGCTAGATATCTTTCATTTTTGGCACTCATAATACACTACTGTGTTGTGCTCAAGCTTCCTCATCTTCTTGAAGTTGTGTGTGCATTCCTGCAACCCTAATTCCAACAGTCTAGCACGTGGTGGTGTCCTAGGCCAAGAAGGAAGACCAGTCGCTTATACTTCGCAAGCTGAAGCAAATTATGCCACCCATGATTTGGAGCTCTTATAGCAGTTGTTCATTGCCTCAAATTATGGAGACATTATCTCTTGGGGAAAAATTCCAGCTTCCATCACAAAAGTCTGAAGTGGATCTTCACCCAGCCTAACCTCAACATACGGCAAAGGAGATGGATTGAAATTCTACAAGAATATGACTTCGTATCAAATTCTGCCCTGGGAAAGATAATGTGGTAGCAGATGCACTTAGCCCCCGCAAATCTTTCTTAAGTGCAATTTCAATGCCAAATGATCCTATACTGGTCAAGGTGAAAGAAATCTCATCTCATGATCCAGATTATCAGAGGATGGTGAAGCTAGTAGAGAAGAAGGGGGGAATTCAGAGAAAGAGAAGAATCTAATCAAGGGATACTCCACTCATGAAGGAAGCCTCTACTTCAATCACAGGCTATGTATCCCTAAGGATCTTGCTTTAAAGAAACTAATCCTCCATGAAGCTCATGATAGTCCCGCTGCTGCAAGGCACCCAAGCTATGCAAAAACATTAAATGCCGTAAGGAGGAGCTTTCATTGGGTAGGCCTAAAAAATGATGTCCTTCAATACTTGAAGCAATGTCTCTCATGCCAAAGGATCAAAGCTGAAAGGGTCAAGATGCCTAGGAAACTTCAACCCTTGGATACCACTTCATCTTATACCAGCAAAGAAGACCTTCAAAGCTTATGATGTTGCTCGATTATTCATCAAGGAAGTATTCAAACTTCATAGTCCCCCAAAGAGGATAGTAAGTGATCGGGATTCCGACTTCACTTCAAAGTTCTGGCAATCCTTATTTCAAGCCTTATGAAAGGATTTGCAAGGAAAGAGACAAAGTTCTTCTACGTGCGACCCAAACAAAGTTCTCTATCACACTTGGGAAATATAAGAAGCTCAGCCCTAGGTATTGTGGTTCTTACACAGTTATCAAGTGTCTAGGTAGTAAAAGTGCATATAAACTCCAGCTCCCAGCCCATATCAAAATCCACAATGTATTTCATATAAGTTTGTTAAAACCTTATGTATCCAGTCTCAATCATATTCTTGACGATGAACAAGTTGTAATCCCTACTCAAGGAGTCCTTGAATTACAGCCCAGTAGGATCATAGATTCTAGAGAAAGGCAACTCTGAACTAGAACTCTTATATAGAACATCTAGCACAGTGGAAAGATTACCCTCAAGAGGATGCAACTTGGAAAGATGAAGCTACACACACTCTTAAAGGATTATCCCCAATTCATGACGAGATGAGGACATCCTGATTTCTTTAAGGGGGGAAGGATGTAACATGCCCATCTTCATTAATAAAGAAATGTCCATGTAATAGATGAATTTATGAGTTTTTATGGTGTAAAAATCAGTGATTTTATTAAACAAGTCACTTTTACTTAGAATCTTCAAATTTCGAGTCCAAATTTGGAATCTACGCGCGATTTTACCCTAATATAGGATTTTACAGCTCCAAATCAGACACCGAATCAAGCTTATACGCGAATTTTGGTTATTTTTAGTTAAAAATGACGACCTTTAAACCTTAATAAATGCACGACCGGGCGTCTGATTGACGAACGGTCTGTACCCCAACGACCAGGGGAACATCTCGGACAGTTTCGCCAAAAAAAAAATTCACCCCCCCGGGCGGTCCGGCACACAAAGCAAGGCACGCGCCCCAAATTTGGGAACCCCGCCCCAAAAAGGATCGTACACACCCACCAGGGCGGTCATACAATGGCCGCGCAAGGACCAAAGGCCGTCGACCGTCCACTGTATGGTCCGCACGTACCGCCACGTGGACATCCATGCTACCTCTGACCAAAAGGGTACATGTGTACCACTCCTTTGCCCGTGTACCGCCACCATACCTTTTCCCAAGCCCATGCAGACCACTGGTCATTGTCATGCACGCTTCCCAAGGTAACATTTTGGCATCTTCGAGGAGGAGCCATATTGTAGAGTACAATTCTGCTTTTGTAGATCTATAGTGTAGAACAAAGTAATTTACATATTATGCAAAGTTTATTGTGTTGAAATCAAATCTTTATGCAAAACAGTAACACTAAGTGATTCTTGATCAAAAGCCTTCTCATTTTGTCACTTTTTTATAAAAAAAACGTTGGACAAAGATTACAAATATGTTGTAGTACAAATCTACATAGATTAGTATAAATCTTGATGTACTACAAGTTAAGACAACAAGAAAATGTTGAGAAAATACTGTTTGCAGGCATGCATTTTGGATTACAATATTTTAGTACATTTTCATCAAGAATTGTATAGCATGCTGTTCTATTACAGATCTAAGCATCAATATTATACAGAGAGCATGTTGTGATGAATAGTTGATACAAAAATGTACAAGCGTTACAATTTCAAGTGCAGAAACTCAGAAAGTTAGTTTGCTAACACTATGTTTGCAAGTATGTCCCTCTGATGTGAGATCCCTCTGCCCCTCCACGCACCGGAACTCCCGGTAGCTGACAGCAGTGGAAGCAGCCCCCTCATGCGCGGGGCAAGGTTTCTCACTCAGGGCCTCGCCCACGAATGTCCAGGCACGAGACTAGGCTGGTGGTCACTCCGAAAACCGAAACCGAGAAAATTTTCCATGCCCGAAAAGCGGGGATGATTCCATCTTTTTGAATTTTCTTAACGAATTTTTCTAACGAGATCAATTCTAAACTATCCTTCACCTGAATAAACTAGATAGAAGGAAACTATCACTGATATAATTTGATCATCTGAGCGATTTCAACGCTTTTTTCCTAATCAAGATCAGGCAGCACAGCTCTTGATCCACTCAATTGAGAAATTTATCAGGGAATTAAATTACTACTCGAATCCTAGCATAATCATAAGATTTTTCAGTTTGTTTATTAAAACTCCACTGATTCCATCCGGCCCATGGGTTAGCCACCACCCTACCACTGGAATCAGTAGAACCAAACAAGTACTCACCCACCCATAATTGAATGCCTTTCTTAACTTTAGCTTTAGAAAACAGATACGCACACACTCCTCTTTAAAACTTTAATAAAAAAATAATCCATTGATAAAACAGATATGGTCACAGATTTCATAACTCAAAATTTCCATTCAATCCCTTGTTTCACAAAAACAGTACCACTCTGGACTCTCCGTTGGGACCAACAAGATCCAATAAAACAGATTACAATAGTCATTTCGTCAACATACATATATATATCTTCCTCAACATACGTATGGGTGTCCTAAGCACCACGAGCCCGTGCATCACCTGGTCAGAACCCTCCAGGATCCTCCTTAGGTGTCCTGGTACTTCACTCAGGGATCGTCGGCCCTCGCCCATCGTACCGGAAGCACACCATTTTTCACCATACCCAGGCTGGTCAAGACCTGGGCAGGTTTTTGCCGCGTGAGCTGTTCCTTGAACACTCCCCGCTAGCTGTTGCAACCGAACTTCCCTTAGATAAACATATATGCCAAATGCTCCCTCCAGCATTCTGGCGTAAGACAGTCCTTTAAGAAAACAGGGTTTCGATGCAAGTTTACAGTTTTGTTTGAATACCATTAATAAATCTTAAATCCGTATCCCAATACTTCTAGATCTAGGTCTAAATTCCAAACAAAATTCCTCGAATTCTGTTAACTTGATCCTCAGATCAAAATCAAAAATCTTAACTTAGTTTCAGATTTGGTGGGGGATTTGAGTGCATTTTTCCTGAAATGGGCACATCGTCATTGATTGAAACTGACGAAGGAATTAGGTCTTGGTCAATAGCCTGAATCAGAGTTTGGGTCTGGAAAGGTTCTTTCTGAACTATCTTTCTCGAAAGGTAATATTTCAATTTCTCTTTTTCTAAATTTCGTCCATCGAATATATGCTTACAGATTTCTAAAACCTGAATTCCCTATAAGGAACAAAATAATCATTTATCTCGATCTCTGACTTTGATAATTTAATTGAATTTTCTCATTACCATCTTAGTGAATATGAAACGGTAGCATTTCTTCTCAGATTATCTACTTATTTGTTTTTTCAATTTTTGTGGAAATTAAACAAAGGATTAAGAGAACCCTTATTTAAATATAAAAATTCTATATGCATCTATTTATGCATAAAATCTAATTCTGATGAAAGTTACACTTTTATCATCATAAAAATCATTTATGATGAAAATCACTCTTTTAATATAAAAGTAGTTCTTTTATGCATCCATTTATTATGATGAAAATCACACTTTTAATATTAAAAAAATATCTTTTATGCATATGTTTATGCATACAAATCATTTATGATGAAAATCACTCTTTTAATATAAAAGAATTTCTTTTATGCATCCATTTATGCATAAAAATCATTTATGATAAAAATCACACTTTTAATATTAAAAAAATATCTTTTATGCATATGTTTATGCATACAAATCATTTATGATGAAAATCACTCTTTTAATATAAAAGAATTTCTTTTATGCATCCATTTATGCATAAAAATCATTTATGATGAAAATCACACATTTAATATTAAAAATTTATCTTTCATGCATATGTTTATGCATACAAATCATTTATGATGAAAATCACTCTTTTAATATAAAAGAATTTCTTTTATGCATCCATTTATGCATAAATATCATTTATGATGAAAATCACACTTTTAATATTAAAAAAATATCTTTTATGCATATGTTTATGTATACAAATCATTTATGATGAAAATCACTCTTTTAATATAAAAGAATTTCTTTTATGCATCCATTTATGCATAAAAATCATTTATGATGAAAATCACACATTTAATATTAAAAATTTATCTTTTATGCATGTGTTTATGCATACAAATCATTTATGATGAAAATCACTCTTTTAATATAAAAGAATTTCTTTTATGCATCCATTTATGCATAAAAATCACTTATGATGAAAATCACACTTTTAATATAAAAAATATCTTTTATGCATACAAATCATTTATGATGAAAATCACTCTTTTAATATAAAGAATTTCTTTTATGCATCCATTTATGCATAAAAATCATTTATGATGAAAATCGCACTTTTAATATTAAAAAATATCTTTTATGCATACAAATCATTTATGATGAAAATCACTCTTTTAATATAAAAGACTTTCTTTTATGCATCCATTTATGCATAAAAATCATTTATGATGAAAATCACACTTTTAATATTAAAAAAATATCTTTTATGCATACAAATCATTTATGATGAAAATCACTCTTTTAATATAAAAGAATTTTTTATGCATAAAAATCATTTATGATAAAAATCACACTTTTAATATAAAAAAATATCTTTTATGCATATGTTTATGCATACAAATCATTTATGATGAAAATCACTCTTTTAAAAAAAAATCTTTTATGCATTTATTTATGCTAAAAATTTATTTATGATAAATAACACTTTTATATTCAAAATAAAAATTTCAATATGCCTTCTTCTATACATAGAATTTAATTCTAAAGAAAGTAACATTTTTTTAATAAAATATTTTTAGTATGCATTTTTCTATACCTAGGATGAAAAATAACACTTCAAGACTACATATACGATGGGAATTACTCTTTTTGAATAAAAAAGTAAAACTTATTTTTCACAATTTTAGAAAATTTTCGCCATAACCTCCTTTGTATGGCTGACCATTTTGCAATTTTTAACTCTCTAAAATTAATTAGAAGTTCACCAAGAGTATTTAAATCATTCTAATGTAAATATTTTCTACTTTATCAAAGAGAAACATTATGAAAAACTTGATTTTATCCATTAATCAGTCATCTAGGATAAGAATGGTTGGATTTACTAAAGAAGAGAGGGGAATGCCTTTGTTCAATGAGGCATAACATCATATTCAATTTAGAGAAGACAAAAATCATAAAAAAACCATAAAATGAATAGAAAAAAGAGAGAATTTCTAACTTACGAAGAATTTGAGAGCTTTCCTTTGGCTTGATGGTTTGAGGGTTCTACTCTTGTTTGAAACAAGAGTGGCCACCAATCTTTAGAAGAGGGAAGGTCAAAAACTAATGAATTATGGGTAAATTCACAGTTTTTGGCTCTTGGGAGAAGTAGGGTAACAGTGCAAAAACACTATTAAGCTTCAACAAAGGGGAAGGCTTCTATTTATAGGAAAAAGTGAGCTTCTAACCAAGCCAACTAATTCTAGAATTTTCCAGATCAATTTGGTCAGTTTTTGACCATTTTTGGGTCAGTTTAGTCCACTTTTTGGATCTAGTTGAAACAGGAGAGAGAAGAGATAAAAATATCTCATTATTTGGGAGTTTAAAACTCTCCCACACATGTGAAATAGGCGCCTTCTTCATGAGGGGAATTCCCCCATACTGAGGTGTCAAAAATGCATCATTTCATCTAAATATCTCTCTTTTTTAACTATTAACCTTGTCCTTAGTCAACAACTCTTCATCTTATGTGAGTATTTACTCATTTTTGGGGGATTTTCCTTTTATTCCTCTATTTATCTCCCCCCTACATTTGGATGAATCTTATTGGTCCATAAGAAACTTAATTAAAAATTTTAAAAAAATCTTGACCCCTAGGATAATGCCTCTTGAACAGAATGCACCTTCTGAAAATATTTTTGAACTTCTGTTTCGGGGGAACTTATTTTAATAAGAAGAGATATTTTTCCATGCAAAAATATTTAAAAATTGAATTACCACTCTCTAGAAAATTTTCTCTCTCTAGGCCAAAACTGGTAGAAACAAGATCTTTTATATTTCTGAAAAGAGGGATTTGATTACAGGGGAAGATTCTTGACATCTTGAGAGGTTGGGGAGGAATCTTACATTCTCTCCCACTTGAAAAACGCGAGATGTCCTCATCTCGCAAACTAAGGGTAATCCCGCATTAGATCGGCTTCATTCTCCCAGGTGGCATCTTCAAAAGGATAGAACTTCCATTTTACCAATAATTCTCTGAGAATTCTGTTCCTGAGAATCTTTTCTCGAACATCAAGAATTTCTTCAGGTTGGAGTTCCATCTGCCCTTGGGTTGAAGAGGTTAGGATTTCATCATCAAGTACATGATTTGGGCTTGGCACATATTTCTTTAGAAGGCTTACATGAAATACATTATGAACTTTGAGATAAGGAGGCAAAAGAAGCTCGTAGGCTAAGTCACCTACTTTCTTTTGTAATCAGATATGGCCCACAATATCTGGGGGATAACTTCTTGTACTTCCCAAGAGATAGAGAACTTCTTTTGGGCCGTACTCTAATGAAGACCATATCTACTTCTTCAAACTTTCTGTCTGTCCTCTTCTTATTTGCATACTGCTTCTGTCGATCCTGGGCAACTTTAATATCTTTACGAATTGACTGCATCTGCTGCTCCATGTCGTCAAACATCTGTCTGGTTCTTTCAACTAGAATTCAGGAATCATTATCTTTCAATCAGAATCCAAATCAACTCATCAATTCTCAACTAGCACTCCTTGCGCGGGGCAAGGTCCCTCACTCGGGGCCTCGCCCACGGATATCCGGACAAGAGATTAATCCCTCGTTTCTTCCAAAACTGAACCCGGAAAGCTCGAGCAATTCCTCCACGAGATATTTTTACTCTAACGTAGTCAAGAGTCTTAACTGACTAAACTAATCCGACCGAACCCGTAAGTCCCATGGTCAGATCAAGGAAAAGACTTGCACTTGGACCATAGAGACCAACACTTTTTTCCTCATTGACAGGCACAGTCGTTGATTCCTTTCCATAGAATAATTTCTATCCGGGATTTACTTCATCTATCGTACCATAACAGAATTGAGTCTCATTTTAGGTATCCATCAGTCCAGCCTAACTAACCCCATCCAGTCCCATGGGTTAGCCAGCTGCCCACCAACCACTGTAGTGATGGGATCCAATTAGGAATTTGGCTAGGTTTTGTCCCGGGTACCAGGGAAAAGAGTTCCCAGGCCCCCTAGCCGACGCTTCATGCAAACTTCAAGATAGTCACACCACTTACACGCCCAATATGAAATTGCTTGTTTCACAAATTCAGCTGACTTTAAAACAATCTTTTAATGAAACCATAGTATCACTGATCATAATCCTCCAAAATATCTGGTTGAATTCTAATTTCTAATCATTCCTTCATCGGTGTACCTATGGCATCATTGGTAACCAGAACGCTCACCACCTGTCCACTCAGGGGCCTTTTCGATAGTTCCTAGCTCATAGTACCCGGCAATATATTCTCTTATAAAAATCCAGATGGAATCTCCGTTGAAGATCAGCAAGATCAACCAACAGATCCATATAAAAGAGCCATGGACTCATCCGTTCAAGAGACCAGCAAGCTCAATCAACCAGATCCATGCCCGGTTTCAAAAAACAACTCTAACTCCTTGTTCCATTATCTTCCTCGATGCACGTGTGGGTATCTTCGACGACCCAGAGCCCGAGCACCATATGGTCAGCACCCTCTAGGATCCTTTGCAGGAGGTCACCTAGCGCTTCACTCATAGGGGGCCGCTTCCTTGGTCCCTCATCCATCATACCGGAAGCTCACCATTTGAATCGAACCGAGGCTGGTCAAGACCTTGGCCGACCTTGCTACGCAAGACGTCCTCCGTTGGCTCTCCATCTCAGCTATTGCAACTTTATCAGTTAGGTCTCCACGACCTCATTCATAAGACGATCAAAATGCTTCCCCAGTATTATTGACATAAAACAATAATTTAAAAATAAGTCATAAATACAGTTTCTATAATGAACTCTCGTCTTTCCACATTGTTCCACATCAGTCCACTTTATTTAATCCACGTCCAATTCATATGTATTCCCATTCTCATCCAATCATATGTATTCCCATTCTCATCCAATCACATCATTTTCCATTTCATCACATCTTTTCTCATTTAACCTCATCACATCTTATACACTCGCATCTACCCATATCCACATCTCGTCACATCACATTCATTCACATCTCATCCATTCATATCTACCCCGATCCACATCACATCACATCACATCTAATTCACATCACATCTCACTATTCACATCAAATCTCATCCATTCACATCTATCTTGATTCACATCACATCTATTCACATTACATCTCATCCATTCACATCTATCCCAATTTACATCATATTACATCACATCCATTCCACATCACATCTCATCCATTCACATCTATCTTGATTCACATCACATCTATTCACATTACATCTCATCCATTCACGTCTATCCCAATTTACATCATATTACATCATATCCATTCCACATCACATCTCATTCATTCACATCTATTCGTTTTACATCACATTCATTTCACATCTCATTCATTCACATCTATCCGATTCACATCACATCCATTTCATATCACATCTCATTCATTCACATCTATCCGATTCACATCACATCCATTCACGTCCATCACATTCATTCTCATCACCATCCCATCACATACATTATATCCACATCACATCTATCCACATCATATCTCATTCATACACATCTCATCTCATTCATCCACATCCATCCAATCATTCACATGTACGACTACCCACAACTTCACATCCACATATATTCACGTCACATCACTTCTCATCCATATCCACATCACATTCATATCCCATTTACATCTTATCACATCCATTCACATGTACGACTACCCACATCTATCCATACATTCACATCTATCACTTCACATCCACATATATTCACGTCACGTCACTTCTCATCCATATCCACATTACATTCATATCCACATCTCTTTACATTACACCACATCTTATCCACATCTACATCACATTCACATCCACATCTCCTTACATCACATCCACATCCATTCTTTCACATACACATCCACATCCATTCTTTCATATACACATCCACATTCATTTACATCACATTCTTTCACATACACATCCATATTCATTTACATCACATTCTTTCACATACACATCCACATCATTTACATCACATTCTTTCACATACACATACACATCCACATCCATTTACTTCTTATCTCACCCTTTCACATATCCTCTCATCTCATTCTCATCTCATCATTCACATTCACATTCACATCCATTTACTTCACATCTCATCCACATTCATTTTCATTACCCACATCCTATCACATCCCATTTACATCTTATCACATCCCATTTACATCTTATCACATCCATTCACATCCTATCGTATCCCGTTTACATCCTATCACATCCATTCACATCCTATCGCATCCCATTTAGTAGCTTTCTCTACTTCGACACCGATAATGGGACTTTTTCTAAATTTCTGCCAATTGCTTAGCCTAGATAAATATTCTTTTTTTCGACGACTATTTCCATATTCTTTCTCAATTCCTCAAATGAATTATATTCGATGTTCCTCTTTTAAATAAAAGAATTCATGGGATTTACAAAAATCGATTCTACCCATATTTTCACTTTTGATAAATAATCATAAATTGAATTTATACTAAACATTTCTCTTTTTCTCATTTAATTTCTTAGACCTCAAATATCATGGGAATTCTTCTTTTTGCATTGCATTCCAATGTCATGGGAATTCCTCTTTTATCATCAAATATTTCTCATAAAATAAATTCATAAAATATCCATTAATTCAATTTGCTAGGAATTTCACTTTTTTCTTTTTAAATGATTGAATTTCAAATGTCATAGGAATTCCTCTTTTATCATTTAAATATTTTTCATGCATAAAATAAATTTATCTAAAATTCATCTTTGAATTTAAATAAAATATCCATTAATTTTAATATACTAGGAATTTCTCTTTTTCCATTTAAATAATTGAATTCCAAATGTCATAGGAATTCCTCTTTTATCATTTAAATATTTCTCATAGAGATAAAATAAATTTATCTAAATTTTATCTTTGAATTTAAATAAAATATCCATTAATTTCAATATATTAGGAATTTCTCTTTTTCCATTAAAATGATTGAATTCCAAATGTCATAGGAATTTCTCTTTTATCATTTAAATATTTCTCATAGATAAAATAAATTTATCGAAAATTTATCTTTGAATTTAAATAAAATATCCATTAATTCCAATATGCTAGGAATTTCTCTTTTTTCATTTAAATGATTGAATTTCAAATGTCATAAGAATTTCTCTTTTATCA
The DNA here is from genome assembly GCF_041138505.1 of Cibotium barometz. NCBI lineage: Eukaryota > Viridiplantae > Streptophyta > Polypodiopsida > Cyatheales > Cibotiaceae > Cibotium > Cibotium barometz. The sequence goes on along the minus strand of NC_141075.1, from coordinate 29,860,933 downwards.
TTTAAATATAATTAATTACCATGATTTTCTCTTTTCTTAATTATTTAATTACACATAAACTTAAAAATTAGTTTTCTATTTAATGTGACAAAAACCATTCTTTTAGCCTAGGATATTCAATCCTAGAATATGGTAGGAAGTCCTCTTTTCACGTTATGCATAAGAATGAATTATGTATCAATTTCTTAAAAATTTTACCATAGCTCCGCTGCTATTACTGGCAATTTTTAATTTTTATGAAAAGAATAAGACATAGTAATGTAATTATGATAGTATAACTATCTTTTAACCTTAAATCCAATTTATGGATTTATCTCATAATATTACCATAATTTTCAAGCATATAAGTATAAAAACCATTTTCTTAAACCTCTAGCTTCACAAGCCTAGAGTTTGATTTGTGAATTGAGAATTTCTCCATGAGAAGCACTAATTGAATAGAGAATTGGTTATAGGAATGACCATTCTTTGGGGGAGAGAGAGATAAACATAAAAGCATTTTAATTCAATTAAAAATATGAACTTTATGTGATTAATCACTAAAATTCATTAGAGAGCTTCATTTGCATTGAAGAACCATTCAATTAAATAATTCTCAAGCTTGAGAGGAATTGAGAAGTGAAAAACATTTAGAAGATTAAGAAAAAGACCATAAAGTCACACTTTACCTCTTGTTTTGCTTGATTCTTTAGTCTTAGGAGAGGCCCCCAACCAATCAATTGGTTAGTATGTTGAGGAAGGCTCCAAAGAAGGTTGAAGAGAGAGAGAGAGAGAGAGAGAGAGAGAGAGAGAGAAGCTCCAATCTCTCCAAATTGTAGAGGATTTTTAGGAGGATAATAGAAAATATCATTATTTTAGTATAATACTCGCATGGTATAGTTCACAGATTTTTTTACAAAGGACTAAGGATCTATTTATAAGTGAGGGAGGCCTCTAACCAAGTCCAACTAGGTTCTAGAATTTTCCAGGTTCAGTTTGGCTGAATTTGGACAAGATTTGGACGTAGTTTGGGTCCCTTTTGATTTGGTTTGATCCAAGAGAGAGGAGAGATAAAAATATCACAAATCAAAAGGGACCTAGTTTGGGTCCCTTTTGATTTGGTTTGATCCATTGGTTTGATCCAGGAGAGAGGAGAGATAAAAATATCACAATTTTTTTAAGTTAAAAACTCCACCACATGTGTGACTCATTTTTTTTAGTAATATCTAATAGTTTTTTACTAATAAACCTTGTACTCAGTCAACTCATTTTTGGGTATTTTCTTTTATTCATTGGATTTATCTCCTTCCCACACTTGGATTAATCCAATTGGCCCATAGGAACCTTAATTGAATCATAATCCAAATTTTTTTGAAAATCTAGACCCTTAGGCTAAGGTCCTTCATACATATTTTCAATTAATTCTAATTGCACATTGGAAATTTCTTTTTGAATTTCTATTTCAGGGGAAACCATTTTAGACACTAGGAGGATTTTTTTAATCCAAAAATATCTCAATTCTGGACTACCTCCCTCTAGACATTTTCTGTCTCCAAGCCAAAATGGGATAAAACAAGATCTTTCTTTTATTTCAGAGAGGGGAATAATTATAAGATCGGAAGGGGAGGTTCTTACACCTGTACACCTCAAAAGCTGGAGGGAGGAATCTTACACTTGATCTTGCACAATGCCGACTTCGATCTATGTTCTTTTGTCCCCCACAAGGGTGTCAACATGAGCCTATGTTCTTTGGGACGGGACATTTTCCTATGGGTGAATTCTATGCCACTTGAGGCACATGGTTACCGACTACATGGCACATCATTTTGATGCACATATAGCACATCTCAGTCATGGCATACACGATGTGCCACGACCATTCCACATTCCCGTTAGGAGTTTTGATTCCACTTTGTGGATACCTCGGGTTTCGAATTCGCACCTGGTCATGTGGACAACCTTATGATTTTTTCCTTTGACCTTGGTGCTACCACAACATTGGTATCAAGGATCCCTGATGTGTACCTTATTTATCCATTTGTTCTTAGAGGGTATACACTAGCCTCATCACATCCCCGGGTGGTTCCTTCCATTCTTAATAGATCATCAAAGGACCACTCTCTTGGATTGGATTTCCCTTTGATCCAATCGGGAGGTTATCTAGCCTCATCATATTGGAGTCCACTAATCTTTCCATTTGATCCGGGCACCATCGGAGATCACCTTTTGATAGTGGGATGGCATTACTTCACATTTGACCCAAGTGGCTGCACACTTATGCTGAGGGGAGATACAATCTACCCTTTTAACCCAGGTGGCCACACACTCATGGTGGTGATGGGAGATACAACCTACCCTTTCAACCCAGGTGGCACAAGATCTATGTCCTTGATCATGCAATTCGTATTCTTTTAATAAAAAATAAAAATTACCAATAATAGCAGCGAAGCTATGGCAAAATTTTTAAGAAACTGATACATAATTCATTCTTATGCATAACGTGAAAAGAGGACTTCCTACCATATTCTAGGATTGAATATCCTAGGCTAAAAGAATGGTTTTTGTCACATTCAATGGAAAACTAATTTTTAAGTTTATGTGTAATTAAATAATTAAGAAAAGAGAAAATCATTGTAGTTATATTTAAATGATAAAAGAGGAATTCTTATGACATTTGGAATTCAATCATTTAAATGGGAAAAGAGAAATTCCTAGCATATTGGAATTAATGGATATTTTATTTAAATTCAAAGATAAATTTTAAGTAACTTTATTTTATTTGAGAAATATTTAAATGATAAAAGAGAAATTCCTATGACATTTGGAATTCAATCATTTTAATGGAAAAAGAGAAATTCCTAGCATATTGGAATTAATGGATATTTTATTTAAATTCAAAGATGAATTCTAGATAAATTTATTTTATCTATGAGAAATATTTAAATGATAAAAGAGGAATTCCTATGATATTTGGAATTCAATCATTTAAATGGGAAAAGAGAAATTCCTAGCATATTGGAATTAATGGATATTTTATTTAAATTTGAAGATGAATTTTAGATAAATTTATTTTATGCATGAGAAATATTTAAATGATAAAAGAGGAATTCCTATGACATTTGAAATTCAATCATTTAAATGGAAAAAGTGAAATTCCTAGCATATTGAATTAATGGATATTTTATGAATTTATTTTATGAGAAATATTTGATGATAAAAGAGGAATTCCCATGACATTGGAATTGCAATGCAAAAAAAGGAATTCCCATGATATTTGAGGTCCAAGAAATTAATGAGAAAAAGAGAAATGTTTAGTATAATTCAATTTATGATTATTTATCAAAAGTGAAAATATGGATAGAATTGATTTTTGTAAATCCCATGAATTATTTTATTCAAAAGAGAAATATCGAATATAATTCATTTGAGGAATTGAGAAATAATATGGAAATAGTCATCGAGAAAAAGAACATTTATCTAGGCCAAGCAATTGGCAAAAATTTAGAAAAAGTCCCATTATCGGTATGGAAGTAGAGAAAGCTACTAAATGGAATGCGAATGGATGTGAATGGATGTGATAGGATGTAAACGAGATACGATAGGATGTGAATGGATGTGATAAGATGTAAATGGGATGTGATAAGATGTAAATGGGATATGATAAGATGAGGTGTGAAAATGAATGTGGATGAGATGTGAAGTAAATGGATGTGGATGTATATGATGAGATGAGAGGATATGTGAAAGGGTGAGATGGGAAGTAAATGGATGTGGATGTGTATGTGAAAGAATGTGATGTAAATGAATGTGGATGTGTATGTGAAAGAATGTGATGTAAATGAATATGGATGTATATGTGAAAGAATGGGTGTGGATGTGTATGTGAAAGAATGTGATATAAATGAATGTGGATGTGAATGAGATGTGATGTGATGTAAGGGGATGTGGATGTGAATGAGATGTGATGTGATGTAAGGGGATGTGGATGTGGATGTGATGTAGATGTGGATAAGATGTGGTGTAATGTAAAGAGATGTGGATATGAATGTGATGTGGATATGGATGAGATGTGATGTGATGTAAAGAGATGTGATGTGACGTGAATACATGTGGATGTGAAGTGATAGATGTGAATGTATGGATAGATGTGGGTAGTTGTACATTTGAATGATTGGATGGATGTGGATGAATGAGATGAGATGTGTATGAATGAGATATGATGTGGATGTGATGTAATGTGGATGAATGAGATGAGATGTGTATGAATGAGATGAGATGTGTATGAATGAGATATGATGTGGATGTGATGTAATGTGGATGGGACGAATGAAATATGATGTGGGTGTGATGTAATGTGGATGGGATGAATGAGATATGATGTGGATAGAATGTATGTGATGGGATGGTGATGAGAATGAATGTGATGGATGTAAATGGATGTGATGTAAATGGATGTGATGTAAATGAATGTGATGGACGTGAATGGACGTAATGAGAATGAATGTGATGGACGTGAATGGACATGATGAGAATGAATGTGATGGATGTGAATGGATGTGATGTGGATAGATGGACGTGATGGACGTGATGGATGTGAATTAATGTGATGTAAATGAATGTGATGCATATAAATGAATGTGATGGATGTAAATGGATGTGATGTAAATGAATGTGATGGACGTGAATGGATGTGATGTGGATAGAATGTATGTGATGGGATGGTGATGAGAATGAATGTGATGGATGTAAATGGATGTGATGTAAATGAATGTGAATGGATGTGATGTGAATCGGATAGATGTGAATGAATGAGATGTGATGTGAAATGGATGTGGATGTGAATCAGATAGATGTGAATGAACCAAGGTCTTCGATGTAAAACCAACTGTTGAGGCCTGGAATCATTAGCAAGGGTTTGCAACGCATGCGGCAGTGTAAAGCGTCATGACCATAATGTCCACAAAAAGTAAAATTTCCATTATAGCGTGCCCTTAGGATTGGACACTCACTGGTCGAATGCCCTTGTCCGCGGCACTTTGAGAACCATTAAAGCTCTCTCCTTGGATACATATGTACATGTTTTGGAGCTTTATTGGCCTTCATCCCCTCTTTGGAGTGCTTTCATGAAATATGTGAAATTCATCTCCGCTAAAGTGTTACCCTTAGCAATGGGTTTAACTATAGAAGTACTATGTCCCATGACTCCGGAAGCAACAAATTTAAAATCCAATGCTTTGGCTCCCTTGACCATTACATTATGTTGGATGGAATTTGTTGTGACTTCATCCGATATACTGATCCCTCTAATGATTAAGCCATTAATAGATCACTTTATGTTTAAGCCCATGGATGAATATGTCAAGCAGTTGATTATTCAAATAGCATTCATGTGGAAGGCAAACGAGAGTTCAAATGCTTATGACAAAACTAATGAAATATCTAACCGACTCCTCTTCTTCTCTCTTGGCTTTGTGTAGTTGTGAAGATACACCCCATAAGACTCCTTCACGCATAAATTGCTTCAAGAACAATCTCCTAAGAGCAGTGAAGTTAAAGTGTTCCTCGACCTTAAGAGTTCTATACCAATCCCCCGCCTTATCGTCTAATGTTAGATTAAAGGCATTGGTCTTGGAAACCTCATTTTGTTCTCCTAGTGCCTCACACACTTGATTAAATACCTCAAAATATCTCTTAGGATCACCATCTCTAATGAATTTATTAGTTAGCTTGGCTATCTGGGTAGCCTTTCCATGGCTATATCGACCAACATTTCTCACAACAAGTGCTATGCTCTCCGCTAGTGCTCTTCCTAGGGCTTATGCAAAAGCAATTGGGTGTGTGGGTAGAGCTGGTGCTGGTTGGCGTCCCAATAGGTGCTTTAGCTATGTGGGCATTAAGTGCAATCGGTCTCGTATAGTAGGAGCTGGTAGCACACTCACTCTAGGGAAGGGATGTTTCATGGGTGCACTGGAATGAGATGTGACTCCTCTAGGAATGGCAATACTAGATATGCCAGACGCGTGCAGGGGGGTCCATGTGTGAAGTGGTGGTGATTGCCATGGTAACTGTGGGCATGTGGCTCAAAGGTAATAATGCATTAGTCATAGGTGCCATAGTCGGTGTAGTGTGGATGAGGCAGTGTACTAGTAGTGTCTTGGGTGGGGACAACTCTAGGATCTAAGAAGGTGAAGCTCATGCTAGTATGCTCTTGAGTCCCTACATGGCCTTGTGGGTTAGAAGATGTGGGTTGGTCCATGGTATATCCTGGTGATACTATAAAAGTAGGATTTGCTGAGCTCACAATAGGTGTTACCATTTTGTTCATTGTGGGCATTCTTTCTTTGGATACCCCGACTTACACCATAGGTATTTGGATCATTTCATGTTCAATGATCCTATGTATGTAATCGCAAATGCCCTGTAACTGTTCCCCCTCTGTTGTGGCCCCAGACATTGATTGGGTAATCTCTTCCCACTAACACCATAAGCTTGAACCGTACCAAAATCCACAAGAGTCTTTGTTGATGCGTTAGATGCCTGATCATACGTGAGAAGACGTTGATCCAAGATTTGTAAGATTTGGTAAGTGTATGTCTGAATGGGCTTGGCAAAGAGTACAAGCCATTCAAGACCTCCATTGCAGTTAGGGAGAATATTCCCAACTTTCGGGACTTGATATCTATGCTGAGATCATAGAAGAAAAGGCTTTAGGTGAGGATTCTCCTTCACAAAGAAAGAACACATCGGAACAGGACTTCTACTCTAATTAAGTAGAGGTAGAGGTAGAGGCCATGGTCAAGGCCAAGGTGGTGGCCGACAAGGAAATCAAAATTCTGGACAACAACAGTCCAATGATTCACAGTAGCAATCATACACGGGGAAGAGGCCGGTCTAGAGGTAGGGGGAGCCAAAGAGGCCGAGGTGGTTGGCAAAGAAATCAAAATGCAAATAGTAGAGAGTGCTATTACTGTGGCAAACCAGGACACATGGCAAAGGACTGCTATAAAAAGCAGAATGACATTAAAAGTGGGAAGTTGCAGCAAGGCAAGTATGTGTCATCTAGCACATGGAGGTGATGACATAAGTGAGCAGTTGTTTATGATGTAGCACATGCTCAGTTCTATAACAACGGATGTGTCAGGATCTCAAGATATATGGTATGTGGATTCTGGTGCCTCTAACCACATGACCAGTCATGCTGAGTGGTTTAGAGATATGTAGAAAATGGAAAAACCAGGTTATGTAGAAACAGGTGATGATACTACGCATCCCATTACGCTTGTTGGTAAAGTGCCATTGTCTATGTAGGATGGCAAAATGAAGTACTTGGCTGATGTACTTCATGTTTTGAATATTACAAAGAACCTAGTTTCTATTGGGACAGATGGTTAAGCAGGGTCTACAAGTGAGGTTTAATCCTCAAGGATGTGTTGTGGAAGACTTCAAAAATAAGTGTCGCTTGGTTGTTGCAAAGGGTAACAGAAATGGCAGGATGTTTACTTTGGATGTGAACATGCCTAAGATAAAGTCAGCCATGTTTGTGCATGGAACAGGTGTCATTGCAGATATTGACATATGGCACAAGTGCATTGGTCATGTGAATGTATAGCGACTGAAGTCTATGCAAGCCCAAAATATTTTTGTAGATTTGCCAAAGTTTAAGGTTGACGGTATGCATAAGGTATGTGAAGCATGCCAACTTGGTAAGCATGTCAAACATGCTTTCCCACATGAAATCATGTACAACAATTGCAGGTTGCAGGTACTATGTTACATTCATTGATGACCCACTAGGAAAGTGTGGGTTTATTTCATGAAGGAGAAAAGTGAGGTGTTTGCTCACTTTCAGAGATTATATTGCATCAATCCTAGCAATGTAGCTAGGAAGTGGACAAATATTACAGAGGAGGCTACTCAAGAGATGGAAAATCTCACAGAGTGGGAAATGGCAAATTGTCCTTGTTGGTGGCTAGACATGGCAAAGGGACATATTTTAGTAAAGGAAAAGAACTTGTTTGAGTCCAAGGAGAAAAGAGGTGAGTGTGGATAATATATTATTGATCAGATTATGTTACTTTTATGTTTTTTATCTTGTGCACATGACCATGCTTTATTTTACAAGGCCAATGAGTCTTTCATATAATACTATTGTATGCCACGCAGAGCGTGAGGCCTTGAAAGGCTTATGGTTGTTACCTTGGTTTTGAAAACTTGTTGATTCTACTAGGGAGACTCTTTCCATTTTCTTCGGTGAAATGTGATTGGATTTCTAAACCTTCCTTGCCTGTTTTTGGTTTAAGGCAAGCGTCCAATAAATCAACCAAACCTACGTGAGCCATGTGATGTGGATGACATGCAAGATGCGTGGAAAGAAGAGCCATTACAGCCACTTGGTATGCATTTCTCAATTTCCTTTTCTTTGCATTTCAATCTCTGCCTTGTGTTGTAACAATCCTCAGAATTCTATTCCTTTGAGTTATGTGGCTACCTTTTTTGTAGGTGATGTGATAGGCTACATGTCAAGAAATCCATTTCCTATGTTTATTGTCATGAGGATACCATGGGACCTGTTGTGCTACTTAGAGAACATAATTGTATTGGAGTTGTTGGTGATTATGTGGAGATAGGATGTGATTTCGTTGTGGGATTAAAGAACACCTTCGCCAAATGGGAGATCCAAGAACACCAAATCTGTAGCCCATGACACTAATTTGTCCTTCCTAAAATACTGTCTGCCGCCCTTACTTGCACACCTAAGCATATGCTCATAGACTTGAGTGTAGGTGGTCCTCCATAGACAGGTGCCATGTCCACAGTGGGATGCACATTCAGAAGATCATGTTCTCTATGGTGTTTCATGTTGAAAATACAAGTGAATAGGGTGTGTGCGGGAACAAGCCCTTGGTTAGAGGCTGTAAAAGAGAATGAGTAAATGTGAAAGAACCTGTGAAAAGGTAAGAAGAATCTACTGGGAGAGAATAAAGGGTAGCTTGAGAAGATTTAGGAAGTGTGGAGATATTTTGGAAAGTGTGGAGATATTCTAGGAGATATTCTGGGAAAAGTGAAGAGGTGGAGAGAATCAGGGAAAAGAGGTGGAGTGAATCATGGAGAAATCAATGGGATTTGATGCTCGATGTAAACTCTATAAATTGAGGCATAGCCCTAATGAGGATTTGCTGGTTTTTGAGTATCCATGCCTACATTAATCTATTTGCTAATTACCCACCACTAATTATATCTTAATTATTTACTAATCACTTTGTTAATGATGTTGATACTAGTGTTTGATCCACCATAGCTCATCACAATGCTCAAATTTCAACATGGTATCCTAGAATCCATCAGGTTTATGAGCTTATTATTTAATTAATCAAGATTAGTAGATAATTAGAAAATAATCAAAATTTTAGTTATTTTTCACTTCACCCCTTCACCCCCAGCCAGTGGAGGATCTCATTCACCTTACACACATAAAATTAGGGCAAACCCTTCTAGCACATGGTAGCCAACCCATAGCTCTTCAAGCTTATCCAAACAGAAGCGCAAACCGCCAAGCGATGAGGGAGAAATCGACGATTTTGCTGGCACCTTTTCTCTGAGCTGTTTTTGGCATTACTACTTCCACAGATCAAAGGTCTCTAATTTCTCTTAGCCCAAGGTGTTTTCAAGCATGCTCTACAAGCTAGTGAAGACAGAATTCAATTTCGTCAAGTCTACAGTGAGATCCAAGCTCTTCATCAAATCTGGCAGGTGACTTTGGTAAAACAAAGATTAAGCTTTCAATATTTGGTCAAATCTTGTGTTTCTTGGCTTAATCCTCTACTAGACTCATTGCTATTGATGCCTTTGAAAGCATTTAAGCTCATTTGAAGTCTAAGGCACCAGATCTGGACTCCCCGCATACTCTGTTTTTTGTACACAAAACAGAGTATTAATTTGCTAATCAATGATTAATCAATGCTAATCTCTATATTTTGGTACAATTGAGGGTTCAAATTAACCATTAGGTATCTGATACAGATCCCTATAACTTCATATTTCAATTCGGAGTTGGTTTGATACTCCAACCATTCCGTACAAATTCGTTACCCTTGATTTAATGTAATTTCTAGGAAAATTGTGCTGATAAATTTGTGATAATCATCATTTTGCATTTAACCCTTGGTTAATGCCTGTAAATCTCACTCAAATTCAAGATTATTCACAGCCAGAGTTGCATTTGGGAATGTGCATAATAATGAATGCTATACGCATTATGTATTGGGCACATTGCATCAGTGTAAAAATGGGAACAAACACTGCCCTTGTCCAGAATAAGGCAAGAGGTAAGACCTCCCGCATAAATTTGGGTTTGCATTGCATAATGACACAAGATGAACATCAAAAGCTCAAAGAAACTGTCAGCAAAACATTGAAACATGTTACTCACATGGAGTAAAAAGACCTGACAGACAAGCTCATGGCCCCAGCCATGAAAGAAGAAGAATATCTCTTTCTAAGGAGAGGATCCACACCAAGAAGATCTAAAGGAAGACATGGACACGAGAAGAGAAGCTGCCACAAGAAGAGAAGCTGCCACAAGAAGACTGAAAAAAGAGACGGACGCGTGGAGAGAAGCTGCCACGACAAGAAGACTGAAGACAAGAGAAGATGTGAGGCTCCAAAGAGTGAGGAGCCATGTGAGGTGTAGACACTAGTCACGGACTATCAAGTAAGGGGAGGCAAACTTGGTATAGGGTCTAGGTGTTCTAGGAGTATTCACTTGAGGAGAGGTGTTGAAAATACAAGTGAATAGGGTGTGTGCGGGAACAAGCCCTTGGTTAGAGGCTATAAAAGAGAATGAGTAAATGTAAAAGAACCTGTGAAAAGGTAAGAAGAATCTACTGGGAGAGAATAAAGGGTAGCATGAGAAGATTTAGGAAGTGTGGAGATATTCTAGGAGATATTCTGGGAAAAGTGAAGAGGTGGAGAGAATCAGGGAAAAGAGGTGGAGTGAATCATAGAGAAATCAATGGGATTTGATGCTTGATATAAACTCTATAAATTGAGGCATAGCCCTAATGAGAATTTGCTGGTTTTTGAGTATCCATGCCTACATTAATCTATTTGCTAATTATATCTTAATTATTTGCTAATCACTTTGTTAATGATGTTGATTCTAGTGTTTGATCCACCATAGCTCATCACAATGCTCAAATTTCAACATTTCACTAGGGCATCTTCTACTCTATCGGATTCTGGAGTGTTGCTTGTGATGGCCTCCCACAGGGGACAGGTAACACTAAGGTAGCAGGCAGATGTAGGTATCTCAAGGGATGTTGGAGATGATATAGATGTACATGCTGGAGACAACCCTATGACTAGTAAGCTTCCTCGTGCCGCTTTGTTTTGGATTGCCATATTTTGCTAGATTACATTATGGATTTGTGGATTTGTGGATTTATGTTTCTCCATTTGTTTGAATATTCCGTTGAGTTATGTGTGACATAAATTTAATCTCCCCTTTCTTTTTGTTGTCAAAGTGTACTACTAGAGTATGTAGAGGCGATGGCTTCAGCTATATGCAACTGATCGATGTTATGATGCAGATACTCAAGAGTCCTCCTCAAGATGCAATCCCTTTGTTGACGACGACGAATGTACATCTGATTGATTGCCATACTAGGCATTCTATGTTTTATTTTGACTACATCTTTTTTGTATTGTGGCTAGTGTGTTTATAAATCGACTTGGCTTATAAGGATACATGTAGTGTCTCAAAAAATGTAATGTTTAAAAATTGGCATGTGCTTGTGTTATTGTCATTTTGTGGTGAATTTATGTTGCACACCTTTGGTGGTCTTAAAAATGTGTCAATCAATTTTTTCCTCGCTCAAAAAAGTTCTCTTAGGGAACGGGAGAACTCAAAGAATACCACTCCATTAGATATAAAGGAATTCAAGGACTAGAACCAGGGTGCAAGGAAACTCATTTATTGGCTTTCGATCATCCCATGGGTCTATCAACGTATTTATGGAAGATGCTGATTTAGTGAGAATCTATCTAAATGGGCTTGGGAAAGAGTACAAGACATTCAAGACCTCCACTGTAGTCAAAGAGAATGTTCCCAACTTTTGGGACTTAGTGTCTATGTTGATCATAGAAGTAAAGTCTCTAGGTGAGGACTTTTCTTCACAAAGAAAGAACACATCAGAATAGGCCTTCTACTCCAATTCAAGTAGAGGTAGAGGTCATGGCGTCGAGGCCAAGGTGGTGTGGTGGTGGCCGACATGGAAACTAGAATTACAGACAACAATAGTCTAATGAGTCACAACATCAACATCAATCATACACATATGGAAGAGGCCAGTCTAGAGGTAGGGGGAACCAAAGGGGTCGAGGTGGTTGGAAAAGAAATCAGAGTAAGTGCAAATAGCATAGCGTGCTATTATTGTGGTGTTGTCAAACCAAGGCACATGACAAAAGATTACTTTAAAAAGTAGAATGACATTAAAAGTGGAAAGTTACAGCAAGGCAACTATGCATCATATAGTAAACAGGGTGGTGATGGGCAGAGGCAACTATTTGTGATGCAGCACATGCTCAATTTCATACGAGGAGATGTGTAGGACCTAAAGATATATGGTATATGGATTATGGCACCTCTAACCACATGACTAGCCATGGTGAGTGATTTAGAGACATGCAGAAAATGGAAAAACTAGGTTATGTAAAAATAGGTGATGATACTATGCATCCCATTGCATATGTTAGTAAAGTGTCATTGTCTATGTAGGATGGCAAAATGAAGTACTTGATAGATGTACTTCATGTTCCAAATATTACAAAGAATCTAGTTTCTGCTGGATAGATGGTTGGGATAGATGGTTGACTAGTGTCCACAAGTAAGGTTGACTAGTGTCCACAAGTAAGGTTTAATCCTCAAGGATGTTTTGTGGAAGACTTCAAAAATCAATGTCACTTGGTTGCAAAGGATAACAGAAATGGTAGGATGTTTAATTTGGATGTGAACATGCCTCAAGTAAAGGCAGCCATGTTTGCACATGAAATAGGTGTCATTGTAGATATTGACATATGGCATAAGCGCATTGGTCATGTGAATATACAACGACTGAAGTCTACGCAGGCCCAAAATATTGTTGCAGGTTTGCCAAAGTTTAAGGTTGATGGTATGCATAAAGTATGTGAAGCATGCCAACTTGGTAAGCAAGCTAAAAAAAAATGTCAATGCAAGGTCATTAGATGTTATACATTCAAATGTATGGGGACCGACCAAGACTGCAACAATTGTAGGTTATAGGTATCATGAAGGAGAAAAATGAGGTGTTTCCTCACTTTCAGAGATTTAAATTTTTGGTCGAGAAGGAAAAAGGTATACAAATAAAATGCCTGAGGTGAGATGGTGAGAGAGAGTATTTCTCCAATGAGTTCAGTGATTTCTTTAAAAAGTAGGGAATCAAGAGACAATTTACATGTATACTCCACAAAAAAATGGTATTGCAAAAAGAAAAAATAGGCACATTGCAGAACTAGCACATGCCTTGATGTCTTAAAAGAATATCCTTATTATTTTTGGGTAGAAGTAGTAGCAATTGTTATGTACATTATGAACAGGGCCCCCACTATAGTTGTTCATGGTATGACACCCTTTTGAAGTAGAAGTTTGAGATGAAGGATTTGGGTAAGCTACGGTATTTCTTGGGCATAGAGGTGGTGAGATCACCTCATGGCATTTTTTTATTATAGAGGCAGTATGTCTTGGACATGTTGTCTAAGTATGGTATGACAGGCTATAAGCCTATTTCAGTGCCATTGGAGCATAATACAAAGCTTTCCACATGTACATGTGAGCTTTTGGAGGACCCCACTACGTATACAGACACATAGTGGGTAGCTTGATCTACATGACCATTACTAGGCTAGACTTGAGCTATGCTGTTAGACTTGTGAGTCAGTTTATGCAGGTCCCTAGGAAGCCACACTTGGATGTGGCTAGATGGATTCTTAGGTTTATAAAGTCCACAATTGATTATGGAGTTTTCTATGAGGCTAGTATAGAGATATAGCTACATGGGTACACAAATGTTGATTCGACTTGTAGTGTCACAGACAAGAGGTCTACCACTAGCTTTATATTCTCATTTGGGAGTGCTTCTATGAGTTGTAGTAAGAAACAACCAACAGTTGCTTTGTCAAGTACAGAGGCAGAGTACAAAGTGTTGCTATGGCAGCTTGAATCTATATGGGTGAGCCCGTGGATAGGACAGTTTTCATTTATTGTGACAACATGAGTAGCATACGGTTGGTCAGTAATCCAGTATACCATGCTAGAACAAAGCATATTGAGGTGCATTGTCACTTTGTAAGGAAGAAGGTTCTAGAAGGTGATGTAGATCTAGTATATGTCAGCATAGAGGATCAGGTGAATAACATCTTCACAAAGGAATTGGGCATAGAGAAGCTCCGCAAGTTTAGGAGCTTACTTGGAGTGTAGTGTGTGGAGTTGAGCTCGAGGAAAAGTGTTGAGAAATCGAGCTCAACTAGTGCTCAGACATTGACAAGACAAGCCTAGGTGATATCTACCACACTTGTGCCACTGGCATGGTTGGTGACATTATGATTAATATGCCACCAGTGAATGAAATGATCTATGACAGCCACTTTGGAGTACTAGAGTTATGGCATAGTTATAGCACCAGCTACTATAGTCGAGTTCACACTATGGACCGACCATTGTATGTTATTGTAGGATAGTACTTTCCCATACATTATGTACTTTTATCTTTTAGTTATATGGTTATAGAGAAGAGAAGAAGATAGGATAAAATTTAGCCATCCATCTCTCTCTCGTGTCTTTCTCTCTCCTGTGTGTGTGTGTTTGCTTACAAGGAACTTAATCTCTCCCTCTCCCCCACATTATTTTTATTACATGCCCTTACTAAGATGTAAGCAAAGTATCAAGAAAGAATAATAGAAGAAGAAGAGTAAAGAGTAAAGAAGATTGGTAAAGGTGATGAAAAAGATTCATTGTTTAAAGTGGTTTTAATGAATAGATTGTGACCACCTCCCCTCCTTCACCACTTCTTCTAAGAAAGAGTCTATAGTGGAGGAACAACTTTACAAGGCTACAATCATGGCTAAAGCTGCTTTTACTCAAAAAGAGGCTCAACCAAAAACTAGTAGTAGAAAGGAAGAATATCAATATTGACTTTTGTGGTCTCTCCTTCCAAAAGAAGAATTGTTACTTTGCCTACAGAGGGAGTAGTCATTTTATCAGAAGATATTGTTGCATTGGTATTTTTAAACCCAACTTCCTCCTCTTTGATGAGAACTACATATGTATAGGGTCAAGGAATGCAAACTAAGGGGTTAGAAACAATGTGAATAATAGTTTAAGTGGAAAAACCCAAGCTTTGAAATCTTTGCTATCAGCCACTCAAAAAATATTTTACAATATCAAGAGAGAGTTAGTAGCCTAGGGATACCCATGTATCCCTAGGGATACCCATGTATCCCATGAAAAGACGTTGTGGGCTAGTTTTTGTGCTAAGTAGGGGTCACATTCTTTACATTTTTTTGCTAAACAAAAAGTCTAGCCAAACCCTAATGTGTTGGGCCCTTGGGGAGGTGTCAAGTTTTTATTATGAGAGATGGTATTTAATGCATAATAATTGAGTGCCTCAATTAGAAAAGAGACCATATTGCCCTTAAGACATGCCTCTAGTCTATCTCTTCTTATGGGGATTAGGTTAGGATACATTTCTTCCTCTCAATCAATATCAAACTATCTATTACAAATTTAATCACGGTCTATACAATCAAAGCTAATACATGCCTCTAGTTTATCTCTTATTGTGGATTAGGTTTGGAATACCTCTTTATCTCAATCAATATCTTAACCATATATTATAAACATAGAGGAGCATGGTCCATCATATGATACATCTCTACCCATGGGCGTGTGCTTTTCTTGTGTGAAGATCCACTTTGACTGCTTGTTCCCATTTTCAAAAGGTAGATGTTATTGTTTTAGTTTTTCCATCTTGTAGGACTCTTATTGGTTTAGTTATTATGCCATCAAAAAATTCAACCATTATGTTACCTAATCTTAAGGCATCTACATGAACATGAAAGATGATATCCCACCTAGGTTACCTTAGAATAGGACTAATAATAGCCTTCTCCTTCAAAGTTTAAAAATCCTTTCTTATCCTCCCCCCCCCCTCCAAAATTTAAACTTAGCATCATATGACTTGGATATTTCATATAATGGAGTAGCTATCCTTGTAAATCCATCTCTAAATCTTCTATAAAAGCTTATATAGCCCCTAAATTAAGGAAATTATGTTAGGGATTTAGGATTCTTCATTTCTTTGATGACCTTAATCTTGTTCCCAATAATCTAAATTCCATACCTAGAATTAATGTGGCCTAGTAATTATCCATGTGTATACACTAAAGACAAATTTGTAGGGGTTTAGACAAGTCTTTATATCTTTGCACCTTCTAAAATAGCTCTTAGGCATACAATATGCTTTATCATAGTTGAAAATGCTGCAAAGTCATCTAGGAAAATAGTCATGAACTTTTTTAGAAATTTAGCATGCGTTTCTAGAAAATTTGGAGAATTATACAAACAATCCAAGTGGAATCACATTATACACAAATGATAAAGATAGTGTATCTTCTAGTGCAATAGTGGGCTAATTATATCCACAATAGCTATCCATGAAATTATACACATCTCATGTCCTTCTACTTCATCCAACGTTGTACCTATAAAGGGTAGCAAAAAGGGATACTTGATTATTTATACATTTATTCCTATAATCCACCTCATGCACCTACGTAGCATGTACATTGGATTTATGTAGACATGACATAGTATGTGGCCCAGTAGTCTAGATTGCAAAGGTAGTAGAGCCACCACACTGGCTCAATCTTCATCTCTGGCGCACTGTTAAATGCTTTGTCATCAACTGGCCCCCTGTATCCTCTCTGTGCTCCCTCTGTGCTCTTGGATGGCCATGTTTTGCAGGTATTTCTTGAAAATTTTCTCAAGGTAGAGCTACATAAGGGTGACCTTGAGATTTGTGGCCTCATGTATCCTCTCTTGGATGGGTTTGTTTTGTAGCTATTGCTCAAAAGGTTTCTTGAGGTAGAGCCATGTAAGGGCGACCTCACAATCTTATGGATAACATGGATTGGTTCTTGGCAAGAGAGAATCCTTATTAGCCTATTGGATGGGTGTGTTTTTGCAGCTGTTTCTTAAAAGGTTGCTCAAGGTAGAGCCATATAAGCGTGACTTCATGATCCTATGGACATGGATTAGCTCTTGGCAAGAGAGATTCCTTGCTAGCCTATAAATGGCTTCATCATAATCATGGATTGCTAGTAGGTAGGAGAGGTTCCTTGGGAATCTCCTCTGGCAATCTCTCTTCTCCTTTAAAAATAAACTGGTGGGACTAAAATTTCTCGGAAAGGGGTCAAGTGCCTAGTGTGGTGTGGTTCTTCGATCTATTTTGAGTAGGACCTCACCTTGTGACTTACTTCCTATCTCCTATATGACTCTCGTGGTTCCTCAAAATCTTTAACATTTTAGTCTAGGAAATCCACCCACTAGGGATTTTCTTCCTTCTATATGCCAGTGCCTTGGGAGGCTTGAGCATCCTTTGGTTACTCATCTGGTAATAGTGCCCAAGGGAGGCTCTTTGTCCTGTCTTCTCTGGACCCTTGTTGGCATCCTCAATATCCTTGTTGGATCCTTCATTGGTTCCTCTAGGGCGGCTTGCTGACCCTCTTGACTTTCTATACCTGCCTAGGTAGTCCTACCTCTCTAGTAGCTTATCAATAAGATCAAGGGCCTCATCCCCCTCCATTCTATCAAAATTAGGGTAGGCCACTTGTAGGGGGTAGTAAAGAATAGAGCATTGGATGTTTTTTTCTCTTTGATTTGTGCCCACAATATGAATATAAAGGATTACCACATTGATTGAGTCATAAAGTGTAACCAATAGACTTGCTTGTGGAGCTTTGTATGTTGCCCGCATATCTATAAGGCCTTCTTCAGGAATCATTTCTATGTAATAATGATCCATAATGGCATCCACCATGGTAGTTGAAACTACAAACTAATATAAAACTAATTTGATTTCAGGATAATAGGCCCTGCATTGGCCTCTATACATAGGGGTTCTTTAATATTACGCACAGTGCATGATAATTTGAAATAATGGGATGCAACCTTTGATTGTAGATATCTGTTGGTTGCTCAAGGAAGATGTCTCCTTTAAAAATCATCATGTTCACTAGGTGTGGTGCATTTATTCTACTAGCACCTTTCTACAAATTTCATCAAACATGTGAAGGTCTAGTGGTTGGTCCAAGGCATATCCTTAATATACAAACATTAATGATGCTGCTTAGAGAGCTAGGATCCTTGATATGTAAACATTAATGATGCTACTTAGAGAGCTAGGTGCAGGTAATAGGTAGTGCTATTGTGCTCCAGCACTAGATGTGGTAGATGCATTGCCACCTCGAAGGTCAACTAGTCCTTTTCAGCATTGGCCCCAGCCGACTTAGATGAGTCCATGCTCATCTCTCTAGGGCACTTTCCTTGGATATCTCTTACTACTATAGACTTCTAATAACTGCATCCCTTTTTCTTAGTTCTGTTGCATGTTGCATTGGCCCACAAGGCACTGTTGATATCTCTGCATGTTGCTCTTACAAGGTTTAAAGGGAAAACTCTTTCTCCTTATGTAATGTGCCAATGGCCTTGTCTTTTCTATTTAAGATCATTAGGTTGGCTGTGAACTCTATTTTGACCTTGTCAAGTTCTATTGCATGCTACTTGGGGTTCTAAGTATGTCTTTTCCACCTCACGTATATGGTTGCTACTAATGCATCTTTGAACTTTAGAGTCTCATGGATCTAGTCCTCCCTTAATAATCTAATTTGTTCTTGTAAAATAGGGATTTATTGTGCATTGTCAAACAATATATCCATAAGCTGCTGGATAGATCTCAAAGAGTACTATAACCTTGCAATTTAAAGCATCTTAAAATTCTTTATAGTTTGAGAGATATGATCAAAACCATGAAGTTGGGTACCAAAAACAAGTGAAATAACACCTTTTTCCTTCCACATGTGAAGAAAATGTCCGCATCATAACCCCTTATTAAGAATGATCTTTATTGCTTTGATGTAGTCTTTGTAATGTCTTTAAATCCCTTATAAAAATTTGGAGGAAGAAGTCTATTTTAATCGGTAGTAAGAACCCAAAATCAATGACTTTGAGGGAAAGCTCCTCTCCTTCTCCTTTGAATTTGATGAGGTCTTGGCAGTTGAATTGAAATTTATACACCCTCACCAATGTAAATGCTAGGTCCTCACTAGGGCTCCTCATTTGTGACCTTGTGTGGAAAAACCTATACATAGGCATGGCCATGCATACACCAAAGCACGCATAGAGTATGCAAGCTCTAAGCATGCATAAAGAGCATGCTTTATATATGCGTAGAGCATGTATAGAGAATCCTCTAAGCATGCATAAAGAGCATGACTTATGCATGAATAGAGCAGGCTCTAAGCATGCTCTCTCTCTCTCTCTCTCTCTCTCTCTCTCTCTCTCTCTCTCTCTCTCTCTCTCTCTCTCTCTCTCTCTCTCTCTCTCATCCTAAACCCCAGCACCCAAGGGTGCAAACAAGAAGAGCATAAATAGCAAAAGATCTTGCTTTAAGTTATTGAGAACATTTGGGCTCAAAGTGAAGGCACCCATGTAGAGAACCTGCCCTCTTGCAAATACACACAAAAGGAGCAAACCAATAAGAAGATAAGAGAGCAATTAGGGAGAGGGAAACATGGGCAAGCCAAGCCTAGGGCAATATTACTTTAACTTGAGAGAGAAAGGTAAGAAGATATGAGCCTGTAAAACAAAAACAGACACACATTACAAAATCCATGGCAAAGGCAAGAGAAAGAAGAAGAAAGGGTTGGGGAAAGGGAAAGAGAGCAAAAGAAAGAAGGAAAAAGGGTTAGAGAAAGAAGGGTAAATCTACCATGTATCATCCTGCAAACAAACACAAACACAGAAAATGATTTGTGCAAGTTGAGAAACTCAATTTTGTATTTTTACGGGTGGTGCCTGTGCAAGTACTGATAATTTTTATGGGTGGTGCCACTACAAGTGTCGAGATACGCATCAGTATAGGCATGGTATGGACATTAGTATAGGTCCGGTATGCACGTCGATAGGCATGGTATGGATGTTGGTAAATATTTATCGACATCTATACCGATGTCTATACTGATGTCTATACCAACACTAATACCGACATGCCCATCATTTGTCTTGAAAACTCAAATTCATAATTTTAACCTTTTTCTTTTGGTTTATTGTGCCCGACATTTGAAATTTGGTCTTGAATTGGTGAACCAATAAAATTGGTCTTTCCTATATATAAGAGACCCCATTAGCCCCAAATAAAAACATCCTAACAAAAGTGTGCACGACCTAAAAACTTTGGTGAGATGAGATGGACATGGATCCACAAAACTTTGGCGACATGGCAGACATGGAGCTAGGAAACAATGACAACGTGGCACTCCAAAACACTGCTGATGTGTAGCCACAAAGTGGTGAAGTGGCTTATATGGATCCCCAAAACACTGGTAACATTGTGCGCATATAGAGGCATCTACAGTTAATCTTGAGAAGAGATGCATGTGCCTGTGCACAAGTTGTAAGTATCAAGTCACTCAAAAATGAAGAATTTGTAACAACCATGTATGTATACACGATATATATCTAGGGGAATGTCTACAAAATCTACGTGTTTACTCCCACAAGGACCTTAGTAACATTGGTGAGCCTATTGACTACATGGAAATCTAGCCCGATAGGACACTACCAGATTCTATTTTTAGGGGATGGGAAACCAAACAAGGTAAAATATAAAGGATGGTACTCCACAAGAATCCATCCAACCAGCTCAACAACTAGAGCACATGTTAGAGGAGTCCACGATGGTGGACAAGATGTTGGATACATTTATAGAATTAATGGGCCATGGACCAAACGATCATGGTGAGCAGGATGGTAGCATAGTACAATGTTGACATACAACACACAAAGAAGAGGAATTGCATGACCTCGCACATCTACCACTTTATCCTTCAAGCTCATGGTGGATATTCACATTACGCACACGTCTATCTATGTTGAACCTACAATCAATGTTTGGGTGGTATGATTTAAGTGTGTCAGAACTATTCAGGTGTGTATGGCATGCATATGATATAATTTTCTTGTGTGTATAATGTACATGGTGTTGATTAGGCAGCATAACTATTTCATCTCAGTAGGTTATTAAAGGACCAAATCTTTCCAAAAGGGAAATGAGATGCCAAGCTCTCATGCGGAGGTCAAAAGATTGTTAAGTGCAATTGGCATGGATTATAATTGTATCCATGCTTGTGCCAATTGTATCACACATCTCGCAGAATGTCTGCATTGTGGGGTGCTCAGATACAAGCAAGATGCTCAGATACAATGCAGAATGTCTACGTTGTGGGGTGCTCAGATACAAGCAAGATGTTCAAGGATAAAAGTTTTTTGCAAACTTTCTCAGATACTTCCTTATCATACCCAAGGATAAAACACACGTTCAGGTGAAAATCTATATCAAGTTTAATGACATGGATTGATCTACTAGATCCACGGATAATGCCATGCATGTACCAGAGCCGATTCCCTCATGTGAAAACACATTGAGGAGAAATGGCCTATTTTTAAGAAAGAGCCTCATAACATTCATTTGTTGGGGGGCTAGCAGTGGATGGTGTGAATCCATTTGTTGCGGCTAGCAGTAGTGGATGGTGTGAATCCATTTGTTGGGGCTAGCAGTGGATGGTGTGAATCTATTTGGTATGTGGAGTTCATCATGGAGCACATGGTATGTTTGCCTTGTGAATTATAAACTTCCACCATGGTTGGCAATAAAGAAGGGGCACCTCTTGCTATCATTGAAGTCCCAAACAAGGAAGTAAAAAGGAAAGAACATGGATGTATACTTGGGCCCATTAATAGAGGAGCTTCAAACACTTTGGGATGGCATTCAAGTTCAAGACATGTCCAAGTGCTATGGGAAAAGAGTTTCAACTATGTAAGGTATACTTACATGGACTATACAAACCCACACCTTCCTTGTATGGCCAAATCAATGAAAGATACATAGTAATGACATCTTCAGAATTCTAGACAACAACAGTCCAATGATTCATAGCAACAATCATACACAGGTGGAAGAGGCCAGTTTAGAGGCAGGGGGAGCCAAAGAGGCCGAGGTGGTGGCAAAGAAATCAAAATGCAAATAGCATAGAGTGCTATTAGTGTGGCAAACCAAGACACATGGCAAAGGACTGCTACAAAAAACAAAATGACATTAAAAGTAGGAAGTTATAGCAAGGCAAATCATCTAGCAAACATGGAGGTGATGATAGAAGTGAGCAGCTATTTGTGATGCAGCACATGCTTAGTTCCATAACAAGGGATGTGTCAAGATCTCAAGATATATGGTATGTGGATTATGGTGCCTCTAACCACATGCCCACTCATGCTGAGTGG
This sequence comes from Cibotium barometz, assembly GCF_041138505.1. Classification (NCBI taxonomy): domain Eukaryota; kingdom Viridiplantae; phylum Streptophyta; class Polypodiopsida; order Cyatheales; family Cibotiaceae; genus Cibotium; species Cibotium barometz. Next base: position 29,838,324 of record NC_141075.1, on the reverse strand, counting down.
TTTAGAGATATGCAGAAAATGAAAAAACCAGGTTATGTAGAAACAGGTGATGATACTGCGCATCCCATTGTGCATGTTGGTAAAGTGCCATTTTCTATTCAGGATGGCAAAATGAAGTACTTGGCTGATGTACTTCATGTTTCGAATATTACAAAGAACTTGGTTTCTGTTAGACAGATGGTTGAGCAGGATTTTGAAGTGAGGTTTAACCCTCAAGGATGTTTTGTGGAAGACTTCAAAAATAAGTGTCGTTTGGTTGCAAAGGGTAACAAAAATGGCAGGATGTTTACTTTGGATGTGAACATGCCTGAGATAAAGGCATTCATGTTTGCGCATGGAATAGATGTCATTGCAGATATTGACATATGGCACAAGCGCATTGGTCATGTGAATGTATAGTGCGACTGAAGTCTATGCAGGCCCAAAATATTATTTTGCAGGTTTGCCAAAGTTTAAGGTTGACGGTATGCATAAGGTATGTGAAGCATGCCAACTTGGTAAGCAAGCCAAACATGCTTTCCCACATGAAAAGTATGTCAATGCAAGGCCATTGGATGTCATACATTCAGATGTATGGGGACCGACCAAGACTGCAACAATTGCAGGTTGTAGGTACTATGTTACATTCATTGATGACCACACTAGGAAAGTGTGGGTTTATTTTATGAAGGAGAAAAGTGAGGTGTTTGCTCACTTTCAGAGATTTAAAGCCTTGGTCGAGAAGAAAAAAGGATGCAAATAAAATGCCTAAGATCAGATGGTGGGGGAGAATATTTCTCAAATGAGTTGAGGCAATTTCTTGAGAAAGCAGGGAATCAAGAGGCAATTTACATGCGAGTACACTCCGCAACACAATGGTATTGCAGAACGGAAAAACAAGCACATTGCAGAAGTGACACGTGCCTTAATGGTGGCTGAAAAGAATATGCCACATTAATTTTGGGCAGAGCAGTAGCAACTGCTCTGTACATTATGAACAGGACACTCACTGCATCTGTTCATGGTATGACGAACAGAAGTTTACAAGCATAAGACCGGATGTGTCTCACTTTTGAAAGTGTTTAGGTGTATTGCATATGTACATGTTCCTAATGAAGTGAGAACAAAGTTGGATACATAGGTAGAGAAATGCATCTTCATTGGTTATGCTATGGAGAAAAAAGGTTATAGATGCTATAACCCTACCACTCGTGAGATGCAAGTAAGCAGAGATGTTGTCTTCGATGAGATGAGTAGCTCTATGCACCAGTAGTGAAGGCAACAGCAGAAGATGCAGATGTAAGAAGTGTTGATGCTGCATCACATGTAGAGCAGCAATCACAGGTGTGCTAAGTGGACCTGGGGAGTCCTCGAGTAGTGGATCCAATGTTAGCCCATGGTCAGGGAGGTTGAGTAGGAATGATGCAGGTACACATGTATCATGGAAAGGGAAGAAAAAGGTAGATCAACCTTTGTGCCTGATCTATCAGCAGGTCACTCATATGTGGATGGTGACTTTAGTGGCTCTTAGCAGAGCCTTGATGAGGAGCTTAGCATTCCGTCTATGGTTACTCCTGGTGTAAGGAGAACTAGGGCTATTTTGAGGACACCTAGCAATGATCCAGGTGTACACAGGTCTACGAGGGTTAGATACCCTGTTGATAGGTTGAGATATGATGGATATACAACCCATCATTATGCTTACATGTGGTAAAAGCAATACAGGAGGTTGAGCCCACTTGCTTTGAGCAGGCAATTGGAAATAAGAAATGGGAAGATGCCATGGATGAGGAGATGGCAGCATTGGATATGCAAATGCAACATGGGAGTTAGTGCCTTTACCTAAGGAGGAAAAGAAGGCAATTGGATGTAAGTGGTTGTAAAAAGTCAAGCACAATGCTGATGGTTCAGTGAGTAGGTACAAGGCAAGATTGGTTGCCAAGGGCTATGTGCAGACTTATGGCATAGACTATGAGGAGACATTCAGCCCGGTTGTTGCAAGAATGGCAACCGTGAGAGCTGTCACTCTGCTATGGCTGTAGAGTGAAGGGTTGGTCTTTACATCAAATGGATGTAAAGAATGCTTTCTTGCATGGTGATTTGCAAGAAGAAGTGTACATGATACAGCCACCAGGTTATGAGAGTGATGCACATCCAGATTTTGTGTGCAGGTTACGCACAGCCTTGTGAGTGTGAGTTGGAGTAGTAAGAAGCAGCCACAACAGTTGCCTTGTCGAGTACAAAGGCAAAGTACAGGGTGCTGTTATGGCAGCTTGAGAGGTAGCTTGGTTTCAGAAGTTACTTGGTGACATGGGAGAGCCCGTGGTGGATAGGGCAGTTGTCATATATTGTGACAACATGAGTAGCATACAGTTGGCCAGTAACCCAGTATATCATGCTAAAACAAAGCACATTGAGGTGCATTATCACTTTGTGAGGGAGAAGGTTCTAGCAGGAGATGTAGATCTGGTATATGTCAGCACCACAGAGGATCAGGTGGCTAACATCTTCACAAAGGCATTGGGCACAGAGAAACTCCATAGGTTTAGGAGCTTACTTGGAGTGCATTGTTTAGAGTTGAGTTGCTCGAGGAGGGGGGTGTTGAGATATCGAGCAGAACTGGTGCTACGGCGGACATTAATGACCCGCCTGGGTGATAGCTTCCGCATCTACACCACTGGCATGGTTGGTGAGATTATGGGTGATATGCGGCTAGTGAGATGACAAGCTGTGTGAGAACCATTTTGGATTACTAGAGACTGGCATAGTTATAGCGCTAGCTCATTTAGTCGGGTTCACATTATGGACCGACCCTTGTATGTTGTAGTAGTTGAGTACTAACCCATATAGTGTGTACTCTTATCTTTATGTTATGTTGGTTGAGTAGAGGAGAAGAAGATAGAAGAAAATTCAGCTATCCATCTCTCTCTTATGTCTTGCTCTCTCTTGTGTGTGTGTGTTTTGCTTTCTAGGGTTTGAAGCTCTCCCTCTCCCCCACATTCTCTTTACAAATATCTATATCAGCTAACACAACACCTGCACCTTGTGCAAACATAGGAGTTTTCACAGCTTTAACCTCAAGCATGCTTACATCTAAAGTAAACATTATGCCCACTCTTTTGCCATTTATAACCAAATGACATTTGTTTGTTAAAGTCCTCAATATAGCATCCCTCCAGGTTAAAGCGTGCATACTTGCAAACCTTGCTGCTCAATCATCTACCCAATAGAAACCAAATTCTTTGTTATGTTAGGCACATAAAGTACACTAGCCAAGTACCTCATCTTGCCATCATGCCTAGCCAACAACACATCCCCAATGTGAGAAATAGGATGAGCCATGGCATCCCCCATCTCTACATTACTTGGTTTTTCCAAATTTTTAACATCTCTAAACCACTTACCATGAAAGGTCTTGTGGTTAGAGGCTCCTAAATCCACATATCATATATCATCACCATTTATGGATACATCTCCAGTCAACACATGGCTGCATAATAAACAAACTCTCACATCTATCCTTCACCATGCTTCCTTGAAGATACATGATTGTTGCAACTTGCCACTTTTTATGTCACTCTACTTCTTGCGACATTCTACTGCAAATCGACCTGGTTTCCACAATAAAATAAATTCTTTGAACTTGTTCCCGGTTACTGTCTTTGCCAATTTCCTTGATCTTTTTTTCTCCTTGTGCTCTAAGACTCACCTCTTCCACCTGTGTGTTTGCTACTACTACTCTCATTGTCCATAATTCTAATTTTCAAAATGGCACCACCTTTGCACCGACTGTCGGCGACCTCTACCTCTACCTGAATTTGAATAAAAAGCTTGTTCTGACGTATTCTTGCTTTGGGAGAAAGAGTCTTCATCCAAAGACTTCTCTTCTATGATTAACATAGACACCAACTCCTGAAAGTTGGGAACATTCTCTCTTATAGCAACAGAGGTTTTGAATAACTTATCTTTTTACCAAGCTCATTTAAGTAAATGCTCACTAAGTCATTGTCTTCTATTGAGATATTAATAGATCCAAGGGACGCAACAAATACCCTTGATCTTTAATACACGCACTCATTAATGGACATGTTCTTCTTATCGACTGTATTTAGCTTCTCTTTTAGTTTTGCAACTTTCTTGCATTTGTGCTTATCTACAACATCTTCACCAAGTTTTTCTATGTAACTGTTGGAGTGTTGGCATTTGTATATTCCCTATCATACATGTCTTCCTTTGCACCCTGGTTTCAGTGTTTAAACGCCTGTATCTCTGCTAGAGTAGTGTTCTCTTCAGGCAATTCTAGAGGCTCCTCATTGTCTCCTTCAACATAGTCCCAAAATCCTTTTCCCATTGAGAAATTGGTCATTCTAAACTTCCATGCATGGAAGTTATTCTTGTCAAGATTCTCAATGATAATTTAGTGATGTTATCAGACATCTTGCTTGTACTAGAAATCTGTAAACATATAATTTCTATATGCAACCTGCAACGTAGTACTATCTATTGTAACTCTTATAATGGTACTTTTACACAATTTGTATGTCACAAAACGTGACCAAAGTACATGTACATACACCCACAATCAACAATACATGTGTAATCATTATTTGCACGCCCAAAATGTACTACTATACTACAATAACCAGAGTTTGAAAAGAGATAGTTTCAAACTAAAACTTCCAAGAAGTGTTGCAAAACACCTCAAGCACAGGACAAATAGAGAGATTAAAACATGCCTAAAATGCAAATTTGGCCGTAAACCTGCAATACAAATTACAAAACATAATACAAGTACTTCTGCACCTATGAAGACAACTTCCAGAGCTACCTAGGGAGTGTCGTACTAAAACAAGAAGGGGAAGAGGTGATGATAGTCTTACCCATGTACTACTTCCTTTGCTTTCATAGCTTCCTTTGCTTGTCACTCAGCTCCTTAGCCTGAACCAGGCTCTAATACTATGAAAATATTGGGGGAGAAGAGTGAGTGTGCGATCTTGCAAGCACACACATACTCACATAACAATGGATAAGACACGTTGGGAAGAGCAAACATAATCTACCTCTATAGCATCTAAATCACTAAAAATATTCTCCACAGGACACCCAATAGTCCTGCAGCTATCCCCTGAACCTCTGTTGATATAGTCATACACTTGAACCCTCTCAGCCGCTTGAACTAGCTGACCCACCAAAATGTGTCTTGGGTCAGATCTAACTCTCAGCAATCCTCATCCACACTTCAACTGACCTCCCCTCATCATCTACTACTGACCTAGTGACCCTAGCTAACTCTCAGTTGATCTGCTTCTACTGCTGTTGGTTGTTATCTGATTCAGCTAACTGCTTATTGACCTCTATTAGATTGCTATCTAAAATACGCCGTTCAAAGAGGATAGAGGAGAAAAACATGATCCATGATAACTTTTTTAATTATGCACTCATGGCATAGATGACAAAGTTTTAGGATCCCATAAGTTTGGAGGAGGTGCAAGCAAAAGAGGATAGAGAAGAAAAAGAGGGATCATGCTAACGTTGTTAATTATACACTCGTGGCATAGACGACAAAGGTTTGGGAGCCCATAAGTTTGGGGAGCAAGTGCAAGCAAAGAGGATAGAGGAGAAAAAGAGGGATCATGCCAAACATTGTTAATTATGCACTCATGGCACAGATGACAAAGGTTTAGGAGCCCAGTGTTTTACTTGATTCTTTTAAAGACATCTTCATCAAATCATCCTTATGTTGTAAAAGTGTCTTTGTAGTGTTAGTAAGCATCTAAACAATGCATAAATATCTTAATCACTAAGCTTGTATAAGAAGGAAATCAATAAATAAGCCAACGTCTATGTAAAAGAGAAAGAGCTAACCCTTGAGTCACCTACTCTTGATTATCCTAGTGAGAAATGACTTGTAGAGTCACTCACTCTGGGGTAGCCTACTAGTGAGAAATGACTTGTAGAGTCACTTACTCTTAAGTAGCCTAGTGATTGAGAAATGACTTATACAGTCACTTACACTTGGGTAGCCTAGTGAGAAATGACTTAGCGTGTATAAGTCAATTTCCTCATATTTGTAACCATTTTCCCATTTGTTTAATAGAATTGAGTACCCTCTCCACATTCTCTCTCCCTTGCAACTGTATATAAGTGTGTGTGTGGGCATGCCAGCTTAAAAGGCAACACCCGCCTTAATATCATGCAACCTATTCCTTCTCCTCTCCTATCTTCTTATGGGTAGGATATGTGTGGTTTGAAGCGTTCAATGACCACATAAGTAATTGATTCATCGGATGCACTATCTATAAAACTTAGAGTTACCTCGATGTGACAATATGAGCCACATAAGTAATTGATTCATCGGCGGATGCACTACCTATAAAACTTAGAGTTACCTTGATGTGACAATATGAACCTTGATAAGTAGTTTTTAGCACATAAAGATGACATTCCACCATAAAGTTTGGCAGTTCTAGTGACCCTTCAAGGGGTATTATACATCATCAATGATGTCATTGTTATGGGCGCCCTCTTCTCCTCCTCCCTATATAATGAGAGGTCACAGAAAAACCAAGCTAAACCAGATTGATTTTGTTATTCTTAGAAGTATTAAGAAGCAAGAAACTACGTGGGTGATGTGTTATATGCCAAAAGGATTAAGAAGCAAGCAACTACGTGATTTTGTTATTCTTAGAAGGATTAACAAGCAAGCAACTACGTGATTTTGTTATTCTTAGAAGGATTAAGAAGCAAGCAACTACGTGATATGCCAAAAGACGTAGAATGCGCTAGTGGAGCATAATTTGCATGGATAACATAAACTTTGATGGCAACTTTACTATCATCCCAAACACTAATAGTCTCAGGTTACAGTCATTAGCCAAAACAAAGCCAAGCAGTGTTGTTAAGAGCATGGATTTATTCAAAGAAGACCAAGGCACCCAAGGGTGTTGAAGACATTGCAAATGATGTGATCAAAGGAATCAAAGGAGTATTCAAAGCGAGACCAAGAGAGTTAAGTCACTCATTTAGCTCTTAGATAAGAAATGACCTAGTGTGTTGTTTGTAAAAGCAACCACACAGCCCATAAATGCCTAGTCCTTAGAGCAAGAGAAAATTAGTGATGTGGGTATTGCAAAAGATACAAAAATCATGAATCTACCAATAATTATGCCTAGAGAATGATGAGAATAACTAGAGTACCAACATTATCAGCACCTCCATAACCATTGGCTTTACCAGTGCCACCTCTCCTAGTGGTGCAAATGTAGCTTACTCAAGTAAGAATTTAATTGTTCTTAGGAACCCTTATAGGGACATGGAGATTCCACCTCTAGTGTTACCTCCTCAACCAGCCGTGTTAGGAACCACTCCTACGAGGCTGGTCAAGACCAAGCCAAGTATTGATCAACCTCCTAACACACTTGACTTCTATGTTTGAATATCCAAAATACGTGACAAAGATGGGGGGAAATCCCCTAAAACCTTAAAAAATTAGCCTAAAATTAGCCTATGGCAATTCAGGAACATTTATAGGAATCATAAAGGAAGTAGAAGTAATCTGGTGTGGCCTAGCCTATGAGCATATGTTTGTTATTTTTAGCTTTATAAGGCCCACCAATTATGATGTTATTCTTAGACACCCTTTTATGTGCCAAATGATGTTGATCCACACTAGTGCCATTCTCTCCCATGGGGTTATGTGGAGAATGGCACTATTGACAATATCCCCCATGGAGACTATAGAATGAGAATGGCATAAGTGCCATTCTCCCCCAAGGGCTTTATAAAATGGCACTAGTGCCATTCTTTGGAGAATTTTGTTTTTGTTTTTCGAGCCGGGATCAGAGACGAGCATGCTCGTCTCTGAGACTCGAGCAGAGAAATGCTTTTGTCATTAGCTTCGTCGTCTCCGTCGTGAGAACGGTTTTGCTACTTCCTTTCTTCGGAGAATATAGAGTGAGAATGGTGCTAGTATCATTCTCCCCTAAAGGGTTATGGGGGGAATGACACATGCCATTCTCCATTACCCCTTGGGGAAGAATGGCAATAGTGCCATTCTAGTCTCCTTAGGGAGAATGACAATCATGTCATCCCTTGGGAAGAATAGAACATGGCAAAGACAAGATACAAATATTTGTATAATAAGAAAAGGTATAATTATCACTCACATCCCAGTTTAAATAATCTTTGTGTCCTTTGATAAGGCCCTACACTAGCTTGTTTGGTCTCCCAAAAGCAATCCATTGTGCCCTAAGATGTTGTAAAATATTAATATATGGCTAGTTCTTCATAACAAACAATGCCTCCATGTTAGCCATTAAAGATATCTTGTTAACTTACCTCTACTAGAGCATCGACCACGATGCAAGTCTTTCTCCTCCTGTAAAAACTCTTTCGTTGAGAAAAAACTGCTTGACTTATGAAGAATTTAGCTACATATGTTAAGGGTTGTCTAGCAAGCATCCAATATGTATGCTCCCTTAGCTTGTCTAGCAAGCATCCAATATGTATGCTCCCTTAGCTTGTCGAGCTTTACCTCATCGTGAATGGGATTATTTTCGTTGTATGGAATGGCATCAAATAAGCACATGTGGTTGGATGCTTTGACATCATGGCAAAAATCTTCACTAGGTCATTTACATAGCTGATAGTGTTCTATACACATATTGACTTGGTGTCTTAAAATAATTCACAACAGGAATGGACTCCCAAATGGAAAATACTGTAAATACTCCATTAGCCCTATCATACTTATGTCCTTCTTCTTCAATTTTTTATGTATTACCTTAGTCAATATTGTGTGGTGATGGTTATTGGTGAACAACCATCACACTTGTTATGCCATCTACCCTAGTATCTTGTGGACCTGTCCCAATCTCCCTGGAACCTATCTCTACCCTAGTATCTTGTGGACCTGTCCCAATATTGTGTGGTGATGGTTATTGGTGAACAACCATCACACTTGTTATGCCATCTACCCTAGTATCTTGTGGACCTGTCCCAATCTCCCTGGAACCTATCTCTACCTGACAACCTATGCATGTCTCCCCACTTGCCCTTGTCTTCCCACCTATCTTTATCTCATGAGATCCACGTGAGCTCGGAGAATGGCAGTAGTGCCATTCTCCCCTACCCCAAGGGGAGAATGGCACTGGTGTCATTCTTCACATTATGGAGAATGGCACATCTACCAAGTATTGTGTCATTCTTCACAATGACCCCTTGTTTCATTCTCAATGATGCCCTAAGTCTTTCTTCATAGTAGGGACTATGGGGTTATGGAGAATGACAGTAGTGCCATTCTACCCAACCTAAATGGGATAATGTCACTAGCACCATTCTCCATAACCAAATGGGGAGAATTATCCTTGTCACTAAATGGCATGGATTCTATACGATTCCCTCCAGGAGGGATCTATGGCTACAAATAGGCATCGCTTTTGCGGCAATTTTGGACCATTGATTTACCGTCGAAAGTTAACTAGGAGTGAACTAGGGGAAGTGATCTTGCAACAAGGGGTGAACTAGGAGTGAATTGGGAGGGAGGGGAAGGGGTTTGGGACTTTAGAAAACTTTGAGAAAGTGAAAAAGAGGATTTGAACTCACTACTTACATTTTGGGAGTGAAACATATAACCACTATGCTATACTTTCTAGCATAGTTAAGAGCGCAAAATCTTTTTTGGTTCTGCTAAAAAACTAATCTTCTAATCCCCTAGTTTCACCCATGAGTTTATTCATCTAGTTCACTTTTGGTTCACTCCTATTTCACTTTTATATCGGATGGTGCAAATTTGTTCCCGATCGTGATGCCTAATTGTAGCCATAGATCCCACATAGTTAAACGAGCACTGTCGGGAACACTACTCAAATAGGTGACCTCCCGAGAAGTTTCTTTTCAACATAGTTTTGAAATCTTTTGGCTTGCTCTTAGCTATCCAAAGGTGGAGGAGTGTCGCCAAGAACTACTCCATCTAAGACCAAGCCCTAAGACCTCTCAAACTACCCTCATGGTGCATTCACACACAATGTTGCCCATTGGTGAGATTCTAGCCCAAGACTTGAAATGTCTTGGCTCAGAACGTCTTTGTATACATATATACATATACATACATACATATATATATATATATACACACACACACACACACACACACATATACATACACACATACATACATACATACATACATATAAAAAAGTTGATAAAATTTTAATATGAGCAGGAAATTCAAAGTTTTAAACTTCATAACCCAAAAGGGAGAATGGCATTACTGGCGTTATCTATAACCTCATGGCTTTAGTGCTAGTGCTAGTGCCAATTAGTGCCATTCTCCCCAACCCAGAGGGGAGAATGGCACTAATTTCATTATCCATAACCTCATGGCTATTGTCATTCTCCCCTTTGAGTTATTGAGAATGGTAGTAATGCCATTCTCCCTAACCCAAATTCTCAAAAACCCATGGTGATACTGGAACTAGTGACATTCTCCACCATGGTGTATGGAGAGAGGTGCTAGTGTCATTCTCCACCATGGTTTATGGAGAGAGGTGCTAGTGTCATTCTCCATATCCCAAAGGGGAGAATGGCATTAATACCATTCTCCATAACCTCATGGAGAGAATGGCAACAATGTCATTCTCCACCATGGGTTATGGAGAATGGTAGTTGTGCCATTGTCCCCATAGGGTTATGGACGCAAAGAGGAGAACGGCACTAGTGCCATGCTCTCCTTTGGGTTAAGAAGAATGGCACTAATACCATTCTCCCCTTTGGGTTAAGGAGAAAGGCACTACTGTCATTCTCCATAACCCCATGATGGAGAATGGCACTAGCACCATTTAACATAGTTCCCATGGGGTTATAGAGAATTTCTCCTCTTCAATCCCTTGGAAGCATGACATTATGGCTATGCTTGTTTATGTGTGTAAGGATATGAACTTGTCTATTGAAATTCTTTGGCACCAATCTGTTCGTAAATTCTTTTCCATAACTAAAATGATAGGGATGTTGAGAAAAACAATGTGTAAGGGTGCAACATGAATAGAGCAAGGGAAGGAACATGCACATTAGAAAGAGGAATATACTAAGGATACATTGGCAAAGGTTGATTTGTATGGCCATTTGTAAAAGGTGAAGTCCAAGGTCAAAAAGATAGTACATGGAAAGTGCAAGGAGGCACATGTAGTGTGAGCATTTATAGACACATAGCTGGCACAAGGGTGCATAGAGCATGTGGATGAGAGCTCTATGATAGCTATATGAACATGTATTTGGATGGAGCTAATAGATGATTGAATAGTTGTTTGTGTGCATTATCATTGTGTTGCTACCATCTTGCCTAGCTTCTTAATTATCTTATTAGTTTTATTAATCATGTCTATAATCACTTGCTATGAGTCGTGGTAGATCCATGATTTTTAACAAGGTATCAGAGCTTGTTGGCTAGAGTAGCTCATAGTAAGTGTTTAGAGATCGTTTTAGAGTTATTTCTTCTTATTGGATTCTCTTTACTATGCCTTACTAGGTTTAAGAACACTGATAGAGAGAGAAGCAATTTATTTTAGCAGAAGCTCTTCCATCATCTACTCAACAAGTCATCAATCCAAACTAGAACTAAAGGGAGCTCCTTGGGTGCTGTAACAGAGGAGAGCTCAGATGGCGGCGAGCGAGCTTCAGCAGGGCAGTGAGCAAAGAAGTAGGTTGCGGATTTCAGCAAAAGCAGTGCGTAGCAGCGGACCTGTACAGCACCATGGAGAGGGAAGACCATAAGAAAGGGCCAATAGAAGAGGTGTTGAACATCTGAGCAGCGTGCAGAGGAGAAGTTGTCCCCGCCAGTAGCGCAGCAGAGAGGAAGCGAAGGGCCTTCCTACCCTGTCTGCTATGGAGCCGGCGCCATAGCCACAACTCAGGCGCAAGGTCGTCGGCAGGAGAGGCGGCAAAACGACCGTTTCTAAATTTAAACGCACTACGGAGTGATGTAAACGAATCCTACCTTAAGAGGCCGTTCACATGGCCATCTTCACCAACATCATCTACAAAGGCTTTTACAAAGACAACAAAATCAACAATAACAAATTAATCATGTTTATCGTTGAGTTGGGCATTTGCATTATTAGCAATATGTGCGAGATCTTCATCAAGATCAAACATGTCATGTTTTCACGAAATCCTTTTAACTGTCACTAATATGAGCAAGCAAATTCACGACCAAGAGTTGAAAAAAAATGGAACCTTTGTTGAAACACGGCCAAATGAACACGCGTGGAGTAAGTGTGTGAGGGCAAAGAAGGAGCTCTCGGAAAAGAAATAAGCAAGAGACACTAAGTTGTCCACAAGCAAAAGGAACAAGCTAAAATCCTCTAAGTCTAAGGTGGAGAAAAAGCCAAAGAGCCCAACAAATAAAGGGCACCAAGGGTTCTAGTAAAGAAATGGCATGGCTTCTAACTCCTGATTGTGACCCCACTCTCTCAGTGTGTAATGTGTTAAGACAAAGCCAACATTGTAGCTCATACATCAACCTAGAGACAAACCGCTCCAACCATATGGGTATGGAGTGTAGGTCAAGTCAATACATGTTACGTGTTAGACCCTCATCACATTGAGGGGAGGTGTTAAGCAATGTGTGAGGGTGCAACATGAATACAGCAAGGGGAGGAGTATTCACATCAAAAAGAGGAATAGACTAAGGGTACATTGGCAAAGGTTGATTTGTATGGTCATTTGTAAAAGATGAAGTCAAAGGCCAAAAAGATAACACATGGAAAGTGCAAGGAGGCACATGTAGTGTGAGCATTTATGGACACATGGTTGGCACAAGGGTGCATGGAGCATGTGGATGAGAGCTCTATGAGAGCTATATAAACATATATTTAGATCAAGCTAATAGATGATTGAGTAGTTATTTGTGTGCTTTATCATTGTGTTGCTAACATCTTGCTTAGCTTCTTAATTCTCTTCTTAGTTTTATTAATCATGTCTATAATTACTTGCTATGAACTGCCCTAGATCCATGATTTTCAACATGGGATGGCTGCTAGATCAACATGTTGGTGGGGAATGAAGTGGTTTTGCGGTGGGTGTAGTTTGTGTGAAGATTGTATTGGTGTGAAGATTAGGGTAGATAATGTATCGGTGATAGTGCAGAAGGGTATCAATAATGACACGCTCCTACCATTTTCCACTATGGATACAATGAATACCAATGAAGCACTTTGGAGTGTTGTCAAGTGGCCTAAGACCTCTTTGCAACATGTTGGTGTGGCTTTGGATGAGCCAATATCTCGAGGGGGTTGCACATAGTAAGCCTAAGTAACCTCATGTTGAGGCAATGCCAGTTTCTTCATTGGAAACTGACGAGAGCAATCGTGAATCTTGGAAGGAGAAAAAGGCCATCTTGTGGGAAATAAGGGCATGATGTAGACTATTAGGGAGGGCATGATCTTATATGTTTATCCAGATGAGTCTATAAACTTTGAACTTTTGGGTGATGATTGCCTCGGTGTGTATATTGAGAAGATCAACCACATTATATCAAGTGCCTCAGAGTCTTTTATGGAATACATCGGTAATGTCAGCCTAGTTAGGTGGCCCATTAAGCACAAGCCCATGCAACGATATGTGCCCATGGCCGAAGATGCTAGCTAGTATTGATGAAGTGGTCAACAATGGAATGTTGGCACAAAATGCTCCACCTTCAAAGAAACGAAAAACTTTCATTAAGAGGAAGCCTAAGCAAAGAGAATTACCAACATTAGTGTTAAGAATGTCTCACTTTCATTATACACTTTCATTAAGAGGAATTCTAAGCAAAGAGAGCCACCAACATCAGTGTTCAAAATGTCTCACTGGAATCATCGGTGCAGCAAGTTTTCTCCATTGATTGTTGTGAGAGCAAGTGTTGCCAACATATTGATTGAGACATGTTAATGAGAATACAAAAGAAATTTTGGGGCTTCTCCTTGGAATCTCATATAAGCTATATAATATGATGTCTATGTCTTGGTATCGCGACTCGACTAGGAGGGTATGCTACAAATTTAGGGTGAATGGTGTGGTGGTATGTTGCTGTGCATGGTATGAGATACACGGAATACCAAAAACATCATTTTATTGATGCAAGGAGCAGTTTGAGGATGGTGTCCAGCAACAATATGTGCATAGGAATATAGGGATTGTGAGGAGGAATAGGGTGCACACATGTATGGGTATGGCTCTTATGTAAGACTTTGTGGATAATAACTTAGAGCGTATGCTTCACAAGAGTAGAACCATATTGGATGGTTCTAGAGAGACACAATTGGTGACACCTGAAGTATATAAGCAAGTAGACATCCTATGCGAGGTCAACACCACATTACACCAATGGGGCTATGAGAGACTACACCAGCATGGTTCTAGAACCATGCTCGATTGTTCTAAAGAGACACAATTAGTGATACCTAAAGTATATAAGCAAGTAGACATCCTATGCGCAGTCAACACCACACGACACTAATGGATCTATGACAAGCTATCCACGTCTATGTTTGGTAGAATTTGGAACACAAAATTCAAGAATGTGGCCCTGGCCAAGTCCCATATGGCTTGGCTAAGAGAAAAGGTCTAAGTGATGTAGAAGCCTATGTTGATTGTTGGAGCAAGTATTGGGCAGAGAATAGGTTGGATCCACAGTATGGGAATGTGTCGATGTGGTCTTGTGGTCATGGATATCAAAAGCCATAAATCAACTAAATAAGATAAAGATTCCACAACTTGTATGTATCAAAGACATGAAGGCTTGCTTCCTAGTGGAATCTAGACAATGGTGATGATTTTGTCCTTGTTTGATCTCCTAGCCTATCATGGTAATTTATTCTCTCGTGTGATGTTTCTCATTTACTATGATCTTTCTTGAGTATTATTTATAGTTTACAAAAGACTTTGTGGGGGGAGGGAAAATGCAAAATCATCCTTTACATGGTGTATATGAGCACCACCTTCTTGTGGGAGATTTTTTCCACTTTATCTAATATGGTCATCTATGTGTAGAACTACCTTACACCAAGATTAGTGGAGGGACAAATTAGTTGAAGAAAGGAATCCTCTGTCTATCCTCTTCGATATCTCAACTAGATCACCATGAAGCAACCATCAACTTTAGCTTGAAATCATCTTTCTTTTTTGTTCTACAAAATTAAAGGCTTATAAATATGAGAAAAGTCTCGCAGACGTTCAAATCTCTTTAAGACAATCATGTCTACACTTTATGAGAGACCGATATCAAACAATTCTACTATGTTTGTGTTGTTAAACTACAGCACGCACCAACACAACAAAAGCACAATATGAAATAGCCATATAAGAGTGCCTTGGTAAGAGAGATTAGAATTCTGATGCTCTAAACTAAGATGACTACCATAATACTTTTGCAACTTTTGAAGAGTGTGCATAGGATGTGCCACATGGTACCCAATATTGAATTAATACTTTCTTGAAGTTAGGAGATGCTTGATTGGGCAGTTTTCATATCTGTCCTTGCGATTAATTTACATTATAAAGCACTACAAGCATGAAATGTTCTAGCAAGGAGTTGAAGAAGAAGATGAATATCATTACACTTCCCAACCAGGCCGATTAAGTACTATTAGCAAGCTGTTATGCTTACGCCCCTAAGCCACCTCAGAAAAGAAGTGTCAAGGGGCACAAACAAAAAAGAAGAGTCAAGCTAATTTGAGTGCTTGATAGTTTTATGCTATGATGGTGTACCACTCTAAGATGGCCTGATTCTAGCAGACTTCTTTGCAAAATGTGTCACGTGAACCATTCATCCAGTCTAGACCGCATCCCTGATGTGCATGCTAGTAGAAGCAATGCATGCAGCACGCATGGGACATGTTCGCACCTCATCAAAACATAAGGATCATAAAACCAGACCGTGAAAATTTTGATACCCATGGGTTGAACAATACGAGCCCTTGCCATTTGAATGAGTGTCAAACGTAAGGAAAAGATTGCTTGATCAATAGAAACGAAAACCCATTGGGACATATGCAATCAAAAGGACAAACAAAAGCCTTCAACAAGGTATTGCCTCCAAATCTCTTAATTTGGTGAATTGGCCTTTTTAGATAAACTGATGATATTGCCTAATATTCCTCTATTTATGTGCTTTGGAGTCCACTAGTACACAATCACTCAGCTGATCAATGATAGGACATTTTTTTTGAGTGCTGAAGCTTCATCCATCTTTCCGACCCTAGATTTACCTAGGCTAGCCACCAAAATTTCAAAGGCTTCTCATTCACCTTGAATAGTTTCAGTTCTCATGGCAAGTATTGCCATGTTGCGTGGAGATACCTCAGGGTCAAACAAAGCAACTAACCGTGGCCCTGACAGCCCCTTCAAAGGGCCCACATCAGTTGTTAGAGGAGGCAACTTCTCCTGAAGATAAAGCAATCTATCAAGTAGTATGTAAGTCTCCAGCACAGGGCCTAAAACAGCCCGCAAGGACCAATATGGTCCAATTAGCGCCTGTAAATAAACCAAAACTGGTGTCACAAAGAATGGACCATGGAGGGTAATGAGTGACATGTAGCCCCATAAGAAACACCGACATTAAGAAATGCAAGATATAAGAACTTACAGTCTTGGGCTCAATCCCTTTCCAGATATCTTCCAAATCTTTTTCTGCAACACCTTCGAGGCCTAGCCTTTCAAACGCACCACGGGCGAACTCAATGAATTCCTTTCTCTTGCCGCCACCATCCCGATCACTTAGAACCAGCTTACCTATTTCAACACCAATATTCTCCTCGGTGTTTCTGCGATTCCTTGCTGATGGTGGCATAAGATCAATGGCACTGGAAAAGTGATGAGCTTGACCCATAGAAATGTTCACTCCCATGTCGAGTTTATTGGTATTTTTCACCATGGAATGCCTCTTGACCTGCTTCCGGCGGCGAGCCTTGCCCAACCGCCCAACTGTTGGATTAAGCTCAGCAAGCTCTGGATGATATTTGTGTAACACCTTGCAAGGATTAACTCTTGCCTTGTCTATCAGTTTGCTTTTGACAAGACAATGCTTGCTCAAGAAATGTGAATAGATTTCTTTCCTCAAACCTCAACATCATAGGCCTAATACATGAAGTCAAAAGCCATGCTATCAATAAATTTCCTTACTCTTACCAATTGAAACCCAGCCCGTAAAGCGTGTTGCTGAAAATTATACATAGCTGATTCCATCCCAACGTCCTTCCATCTCTCTGCACTCTGGCAAATTTACACCAACGCAAGAGCTTAAATTTTGTTTCCTTGATACTCGTAGCATAAAGCAGAGAGATGTCCAAAACTAAAAGCCACAAGATTGTAGGCCCAAAATATATAATTGTGTGCAGAAGAAAGCCTGTATTCTTCAGCATACCCATGTAAGGCAATACAAACAAACTCCCCCTCCCCCCAACAAGCTCTCGCTCTCTCTCTCTCTCTCTCTCTCTCTCTCTCTCTCTCTCTCTCTCCGCCATCAGATCCCTATTGGCTGAAGAGGACATCATTATTAGTTGATCATGGCTAGTTTCCCGTGCACAGGGTCACATGCTGATATTACATCTGTATGCACTAGTGATAGTGTGTTTTTCCTTTTCTCTCATTTAGTTTTTCCATGGCTCAGAATATCCATAGTATCATTGTATCACTTATGGTCTCATAGACGCTTGGGATCTTTTGTAGACGTCATAGATGAGGCTATGAATGTGGATATCACATGCAGAAGCTCTGGGAGTCTTCTTTCAGCCCTAAACACCATCCTAGAACAACCTAATGCAAAACGCAAGCAAGAAAGATGGCTGCCATCAAAAAGGTGGTAAACACCTAGTCTAATGTCTACTCTATTGACCCTACTCCCTAAAGGAGTGAGTGATCTAACCAATGAGCAAACTATGCCTTATAGAGGCCTTGGGAGTCCCTATGGACTGGCCGACCTCCATGTCCACCTGCTGCAGCCAACAAAAGTTACTCCCTTCAGGCACTGGTCGACAGCCACCTGGTTCTCCCCTCAAGCCTCCCCTACCAATACAAGCAACACAAGCTCCATAGTCTGGTCCGAAACTAGTTCTTTTATCTGTGGCCCTTAAAGGAACAACGCTGGGAATGAGCATGCACATGCCTTGCACATCCCCCTCTGGTAAACTTGATGACGGGATGTTCTTGGATGATTGTCATCATCCCCTTTGTCTCTTCCTGGAGTCCCAAACCTGTCATCCTTCCCTTCCTAGCAACCTTTTCACTGAAAACCCTACCCGGTCTCCAAATGCACTCCAAATCTGATGAAGATCTATGCATCTATTCCATCATGTCCTCTATCCCTTCATGCCCTGCCCCTGAACACTTTCTGTGGTCTTCTGTTCCTAAGTATTGAGAATGATTTCAGTGAGAGCTCTGATAGTGATGCCTTTGTCTAGTCTCTTTCTATTACCTACTTTCTATTACCTAGCCTCTAGGCCTTGGCCATCTTTTTGTACTCGCGTCTAGCGCGCATCGCACATCTATCAAATATCCTGATTCGTCATTCATCTATGCTTATGTACTTTTGTTTGTCACTTCAAACTTGTTTTTAATGAAATTTTGGTTTGAAACGTCGTCTCTAGAGTCTACCCTTCCAAATTGAAAATGTCTAAGTTTGTAAGTGTTTTTTTTAAACGTATTTTATCGTACAATATCCCAAAATTTCATATCGTACCAAAAATTTCCGTACGTACCGTACTATACAGTATCGTATTTTCGTGTCACGATAACTATGGGTTTATGGTATACATGTCTATGGATTCCTAGATTTATTTTCTAGGGATTTGGATCCATCCTCAGGTTTATGGATTACATCTATGTTTTCTCATTTGGCCGAAATGCCTATAAACTAGGAGAACCAAGGTATACCTCTGATACTTGATACTGGAATCACACTCTCCCCATACGGAGGCCAAGAGAATCATTGTTCACCTCACCATACATGTGCATTCGTGTTGGGATTGTGAGAGGGCAATTCAATGAGCACTCCACCATACACGTGGATTTGTGTTGGGATTGTGAAGTGAGTGCCTTATTGTTTCCAAACCAGGCTCGTTGATCAGAGATGGGATTGTGTGGGAGAACGCGGAAATTGTCAAGATTGGGAGAAAGGATTGCCAGAAATATGGAAAACTAGCTTTTCTGTCACCATGGTTTGTGCTCTGAAATGAGACCAGTTTGTGTGCATAGCACATGTTTATGTGCCCTTAAGGCACTAGTTTCTTGTGCATGGCACTTGTTTGAGTGTCTTATTTTGGAGCTGATCTGAGAGCTTAATGATGTACCAATTTTGCGTACATACCCTCAGGGCATGCTTCCTCTAGCGTCGCCTGTTGTTGTAGACCACTCCATCTGCCACGCTGGTGCATTATTCTGCTGGAACTGTGCACCTTCCTTGGGACTATGCTTAGTGGACTGAGCTTGAATGCTCTGATACCAATGTTGCATGCGTGGAAGCCTTGCTGTATTGATCCATGGCCCTAAGCTTGATTAAGAACAAGATGCTGATTAAACATGATTAAGACAAAGGAGAGAGAAGAGAGAGAGAGATTGGTGTCAAGGTTTTTTTGCATTTTATATGGTACAAAAAGGTGGCTTAATGTATGTACATGGTCGGGCACTTGGTTAGCACAAGAAGCAAGAAGAAGAAGTCTCCGACTGCATCTCCAACTCCATCGGAGTTTGAGCCTGACACTTTCGATGATGGAGAAAACCCGGATGGGGTTGACCTTTGGCCTCTTCTCTACATGATTATTGCTGAGTTATGTGCTAGATGAATGGTAAAGTATGACTTTATGAACTGAATTGTGACTTGATGCTTATATATGAGGTAATTATGCTGGTCGGCCAGCAACAAATGCTGTTGGCCAGCTGCTGGAGAAATAATGGAGATTAAATTCCATTTAATTGGCTGCGCTTCACTTCAATGTTGTCCCATGTTTTGGCCTTCATGGTGATGATAGCTGACTGCTGCCTAGACCACCTGCTCGCTGCTGCCGACAGGTCCTCCCTTATGGTGATGATGATGGTGCTGATGATGATGATGATAGTAATACTACTACTAATACTGATGGTGATTTTGATGAAGATGATGTTACTGATGGTGACCTACATGTTGACTTTCTCTGATGATTAATCAGGGATTAAGATTGTTCACGCAGAAGATTATGCCATGGCATGGGCATGCACGTGACACCATGACATGCTTCCATCATAGAGGCGAGATATTCTCTCAGCCATCAGATCCATATTGTCACATGCACCCTGCACTGGGGTACTCAGTGACATACTGGCATCCTCATCAGTGCAACATTTGTACAGAAGTAGTACCTTTTAGGAACATTTGTCATACGCCGGACCCCATTGTGAGCCCTTAGTCCAAGGACAGTCAGGCACGAGCTACGTAGGTCAATCTCCAAGCCATAGAGGTCAGTCTGGAGTCAGTCCTCTTAACCCACTTGGAGAATTCATCAGATAAAGTGCATGTAGCTGTCAGCCATAGCTTAGGTTTGCATCATAAGCATTAACATACATTGCATGCCTATGGGCCAGCCCTTGGCTACAACAGCCTGTCCAAGGGCTGTTTACAGCCCTGGACAGCATCTAGGGCCAGCCGACAGCATGAGGGGACACTCGTGACCTTGTCGGCCAGCAAAAGGCAATATGGGCAGCAGGTCATGGTCAGTATGCAGCAGTCCAAAGTAGAATGAAAAAAATTCTTCAACCTGATCCAATAAATCACTATATCTATATCACAGTGTCAACAAAGCTAAGTGTCAAGGACTTGAGTTGGGATGTGGTACAACCCCTGTTCTCAAGGCATGTTTGAAGACAGAACGTGTATGTGCATCTATGGTGAACAAGGATGAGAGACTACTGTCTTGATATGTTGAGTCCTTACAACATGTGCTAGGAAGTAGGGAAGACACAAGGATGCTAGCAGTTCGTAGGTTGTTGTGATGAGATTGATGCACGTGCAGGAGAAAACCCGCATGACTAGTGAGCATCTGCACCTTCCTCTCACTTACACAGTGGTGTGACTAGTCATTTGTGTTTTTGATAATACTGGGTCAGGATTCCTATGGTTTTAGTGGCAATGATCTTGGATATGGATTCCTATGTTTTGTTTGCTATGGTGTTAATTATGGATTCCTATGTTTTTTGGTTCACCGAATGGATAATAGCACAATATAGTTGGGTTGCTATAGTCTTATGATGAAGCGAGGATGCCAGTCATTGCTGTAGATGCAGTGACAACGAAACATAGCTCTAATGAATTATGGTTGATGGGATGCAAATACGAGGTTGTGTGAGATTGCGTTTGGGATGTACATACTTGTTTGTAATGCCTAAAAACTTGTTTTTATTTTTTCTTCCTTGTAAAATTGATTGCCATAGTATGCCAAAGAGATGGCAAGATCCACAATTTGAGGTGGACCATGAGAAGCATCGCCACACAATCGCCACTTGTTTATTAATGATGAGTGTGATAAAACATAGGCTTGCTATGGTTGAGCTTTTGGATATTATCTTCCTTGGTTTTTTACACCCAATCTTTGAGTTTCAATGTATGAGCTTACAAGGCCATGTAGCTCAATTTTGTGTTGTGAAGGCCACATGATTAGAAAATATTTGCACTACCAATTATCACAACTTATACCAATGGATCTCCCTTGCTCAATCTCAGAATCAATATTTATTTGGTTTGGTGTCAATGTGCTTATGAATGTACCAAAAGATATGCATTGAAGTGCAACCGATGTGCTCAAGCCCATGAGAGACATACACACAAGCATGCAAACACTTGGTTGCACCAATTTCAAGACAATGTAAATCTCTTGTGCAATGATGAATACCCTTCTCAATAGGAAGTCTTTTGCCATGGCCTGCTCGATTTTTTTGTTTGCTCGAAAAAAGTCACTTGGAGTATTGTAGACCTCGTCATCTAGAGGATGCAGTGGTGGTGGTGGTGGTCGATTTGGAAATCAAAACCAAAAACAACAAGAAGAAGAAATTCATCCTTATATAGGTGGAAGGACCACTCAAGTGGCAAGGGGAGCTAGAGAGGCCGAGGCGGTTGGCAACATTAATGAATTGAGAGAGCACATGCTGGCCCCACAAGCACTTGGAGAAGCATTGGAGAATAAAACAAAAAAGAGACCAGGCCCACATTGAAGAGCTAGAAGGAATGATAAAGGAATTCAAGGAGTCCTAGAAGACATATAATGAGGCCATAAACGAACTCAAAAAACAAGTAAACACTAACCTAGAGACATCCCGCTCGCTGAAGCTCCCGCCTTCACCCCTGCTCGCGCTGCCTACTCGCCCCTCGCCTTCCCTCCCTCGTGCCCTCCCCGCCTGCCCTCGCTTATGCGCCCCCCCCTTCATCTCGCCATCGCACCCCCCCCCCCTTCATCTCGCCTTCTCGCCCTCTCTCGCGCTGAAGCGCCCGCCCCCCTTCAGCTCGCCATCGCGCCCCCCTCACCTCTTCAGCGCCCCGTCCCCCCCCCCTCCGCCAGCCCTCTCTCTCCCCCCGCCTCTCCTTTCGTGCCCCCCCCCCCCCCGCCCCCCCGGGGGGTTTTTTCTTCGCCGCCTAACCCCCCCCCTCCCCTTCTTGCTGGTTTTTCCGCCCCCTGGGGGTTCTTCCTTTTTTTATCCTTCCGCCTTCCCTCTCCGCCCTTCGTGTGCAGCTCGGTTCTTGCAGGTATCGCATTCGCTCCACCTTCGCCACAGCTTCAGACTCTAATGGAGGCTCCTCCCGTCCCACCTCAGAGGGACTCTTCTGCAGCCCCCTCGACTGCCTTTGAGGATACCCCCATCAGGCTTTCTCTTTCGCCAGAAGAGGAAGCGAGCCTCGCCGCAGAGGTGGAACGCCTCCAGGCACATTCCACCATCTGCCGTATAGTCGGCACTCGCCCCAACAGAGGGGAGATCCGGGGTCTTCTTCAGGCCCGCCTTCTTGCAGACGTGGGCAAGATCCTGGACGTTCAGCTTCTGGGCCGTGGACACTACCAAATCGAGTTCGAGACTGCCCAGAGCGTGGCCCATGCCTTGCCATGAGTCCCCTTGACATCAGGGGCGCTCGGGCATTCTTCAAACCTTGGCAGCATGATTTGACCCCGCAGCGGCCGAGCAAGGAGAGCGCCTTTTCCATGTTATTGTTTGCTTCCCTGGACTCCGCCGCGAGTACCTTCTGCTCCTTTCGAGGCTAGGAGCACTGGTGGGCTCGGTGCTCGAGACTGGCCCCACTGCAGCCTCAGTGGTGGCTAGAGCAGCTGGGCTACCTTTGGGGTTCCTGACATCTCCTCCCTTCCGAAGGTCATTCAGCTACCTAGGATAGGGGGGGGGATGGATTGATCAGAGAGTGGAGTTTTCGGGGCTCCCGAATCAGTGCTCTATTTGCAGACAGGTCGGCCACCTGGCCAAGGCCTGCCCTCGCAGGAGACCCCGACCTGCACAGCAGCAGACCCCTGATGGCCCACCCACAGATGTGGCTCGGCAAGCAGCCTCCGGGACACCTGCTCAACCCACAGAGACCTCGGAGTGGCAGCCTGGACAGGGCGCCGTCGAGGGAGACAGCCCCAGCAGCACGCCCAGAGACCGATGCAGCAGCAACCACAGACTCAGCATCACTAGGTTCCCGTGAGGAACAGCTGTGCTCCCCTCCAGGAGGAGACCCCAGCGCCGACTGAGGACCAGGAGATGACAGCACCCCCTCCTTCGCCACCACCCCCCCTCCCCCGTCCCCCCCTCCCGCCTCGCTTCCTCCTTCGCCTCCTCCCGTCCTCATTCCGGTTTCGGCAGCGGCTCCTTCCCCACCCCCTCCCCCCCCCCCCCCCCCCCCCGCTCTCGCCTCAGCTCCTCGGGAGGCCCTGGCAGTCCCCTGGCGTTCACCTGCAGTCCGGAGGGCTTTGAGCACCGACCTTGCTCGAGCACCGCAGGGGAGACATACCATGCCGATTCGGGCTTCACAGATATCCTCTATCCGCAGTCGGCTGAGTTGTCTCGACACTAGACAACGCTCGGAGGCTTTTGATTACTCCTTCACACGGCTTTTTGGAGCAGAGGGCCCCCATGAGCCAGCACCCATCCGAGTTCATGTAGTGATACCTCCGGCCCGCGGGGAGGAGGCGCTTGATTCAGCGGTGGCCTTCTCATTCCCTCTCTGTGGCCCTTGCGATCGGGAGTGGACCCTGGAGCTCGCTCTTAGCACTTTAAAGACTCAGGCAGTTGAGTTTTCTCACCATGTGAGCGATATGGAGGTGACAGATGTGATAGGCCGACTATGGGAGTTGGCTCATTTTTTCTTTGATCCCGGGAGTGTGGATGCCTCAGGGATTCGACATTTGGTCGTTCGCATTGTGGCAGACTTAGCACGCGACCCTGGATATGTATGCATACACGAGGGTGCTCTGTCTGAGCGGGAGGCAGTCGCCATGGGACAGCCACCGGCGCCAGATCCAAGATTCTTGCAGTACACCGGGTGGGCAGATTCGTAGCCACTCGGATGGGGACTATTCTCCATCCAAGCCGCTTGCGAAGGCCCGCCGTACGGCTGAGACAGCATCCACCTCAGCAGGTCATCCATGAGGATCATCTCATGGAATGTACAGGGCCTTGGCGGTGCACATTATATACGTTATCAAGGTTGCTTGAGGCAGGAGCTTCAGAGATGCCTGGTTGGGGGCAGTATTGATATTCTGTTGATGCAGGAGCACCATTTGGGTGAGAGCAGGATCCGGAGATATGGTTCCGTGATGCCCGGTAGATGGGACACCTTTTGGTCTGCAGGATTTGGGTGGGCAAGGAGGAGTATGTATGGTCATTGCGGATGTATGGCGGCAGGCCATTGTGGATCGCGGGATCATTGTGCCTGGTAGAGCACAGTATGTCATTCTGAGGACGCATGATGAGCTCTTTGGCGTGCTCAATGTCTATGCGCCCAACCATGCTAGTGCCAGAGCAGAGTTCTAGACCCAGGTTACGGATGCATTGCCAGAGGCCGCACATTGGTGTGTCGGGGGAGACTTCAACATGCTTGAGGACGCGGCTAATAGGGTGGGAGGCAGTCATGTTACAGTGCACGGTACGGAGCTTGCAGCTTGGGAGCGATTTTGCATGACACTGAGGATCACTGATGCATGGCAGCATGAGGCCTTCTCCCGCTCTCAGGACAGTCTTAGTTTCTCTCGGTCGGATCGCCGGCAGGGAGGGACTAATCTATCACGGATTGATCGCTTTTATGTGGGCGACAGGTTAGGGAAAGGAGGGGGCTCCGTTGGCATTCTCGTTGGCACCTCTTTTTCAGACCATGCGCCAGTTATTTTGACTCTAGAGGAGAGGACACGGGAGACCAGCTTGCAGTTGAGGATCCCAGAGAGGGTACTTACAGATCCTAGTCTCGCTAAGGACATTGAGAGGATATGGCATGATAGTCAGAGCTCTGACCAGGATGCAGCAGGCCAGTGTGCCCAGGGACTCATCGAGCTCAGCTCTTTTTTGCACGCTACAGCCTTGACACGGCTGGGAGAGGCCCGCAAGAGGGAGCATCGGCTGAGACGTAGCCTTGCTTCGCTTCAGCGTCTTCAGGAGCAGCAGCCTACATGTGAGTGGGTGGCGTCCCAGCTCGCCAGGCCTCTCAGTGGACGCAGCTTGGTGATAGAGTGACTGGGGAGTTTTTTGAGATTATTGGGCCCCGCCATGCTCGAGCAGGAGTCCGCCAGCTTGGGAGGCCGGACGGATCGGTAGCTACTGAGCCCGAGGAGATCAGAGCCATAGCCACTGGGTTCTATAGAGACCTGCTTTCAGCGGAGCCAGCCACTGAGGCTCGGGATGCTTGCAGACAGACTGTGTGGGCCCATGTGCACAGGAGGGTCACAGATCGCATGCGTACAGTTCTGGGTGAGCCTCTCTCAGAGGTTGAGCTTGCTGAGGCCTTGAGGGTCCTTCCGTGCCATAGTTGCCCAGGGGAGGATGGATTGACGCCTGCCTTTTTTATACGCTATTGGGACCTTTTGGGGCCAGGCCTCCGCAGGGTTTTTCAATATGTTTTGGACACTGAGGTGATGCCACAGAGCTTTACAGAGGGCTTGATCTTTCTTATCCCCAAAGGGGAGGGAGTATCAGATGATATTCGGCATTGGAGACCTATTACGATCCTCAATACTGTCTACAAGGTCTTGGCAAAGGCCTTGAGTTTGAGGATCCAGCCCTTCCAAGGGGAGTTGATTCATGCTACCCAGACAGGATTCATCAAGGAGCGTAGTATCCTTGACAACATTTTCACCTTCTGGGAGGCGACGGCCCGAGCTAGATTTCTTGGTGAGGACTTGGTCGTGATGCTTCTCGATTTTGAGAAGGCATACGATAGAGTCGATTGGGGTTTCTTAGAGGGCACTATGCTTCGCCTGGGCTTTGAGCCAAGTTGGATTCGAGGGGTGGCGGCTCTATATTCCATAGCTCGTAGCCAGGTGCTAATTGCAGGAGGAAGGGGGCCGAGTTTTGAGTTGACCAGATCAGTCCGTCAGGGGTGTCCTCTCGCCCCGTTTCTTTTTCTCTTCTTTGCGGAGGCTATGAGCATGTATCTGACGGCAGAGGAGGTTGGTTTGAGAGGACTCCAGCTCCCAGTCAAGGGGGAGGACCTGCTCGATGCTAAGTTTGCTGATGACACGGGTTTATTTTTGCATGGCCAGGAGGCCAATCTTCAGCGGGCAGAGCAGTCGCTCCAGGTTTTTAGTGTAGCTTCGGGAGCATTGATCAATTGGCGCAAGACAGTGGCCTTTTGGATCAGTAGCGCTCCCACTCCGGCATGGAGGCCAGACCCAGGTTTTAGATGGATTCCTCCTGGCACAGCAGTGCGATATTTGGGATGCCAGATTGGGCTAGATTTGTCACCTGAGCAGCAGATTGCCCCGCTTCTTCTAAGCATTCGGAAGAAGCTTTTGTATTGGAGTACAGCTCGGCTATCCTTGGCTGGGAGGGTGGTGGTGGCAAATCAGGTGCTTTTAGCGACCATGTGGTACATTACGTCTTGCTGGATCTTCTCGAGCTCTTGTATCAGCCAGGTACAAATGCTGATCGGGAACTTTCTTTGGTCTAGGCGGGATGGTCAGCGAGCCAGGGCAAAGGTTGCTTGGGCAGTTATTACACTTCCGTTGGCCCAGGGAGGCTTGGGCATTATAGATCCAGTTGATTAGAGTAGAGCCTTATTGGGGAAGCTTATTGTTCGGGGGCTGCTTCCAGGCGCAGAGCCTTGGAAAGAGCTTCTTTTGCAGCGGCTGCAAGCTCGAGCTCCCCCAGTAGGGGGCACTTGGGCACCAGAGATACGATGGATCTTCAAAGAGATGAGGAGGACAGGCCTTAGTAGAGGATGGGAGGACAGATTTGCCTTGAGCATCCTGAGAGCTTGGGAGTTGCTGAGACCGGGGCTCTCTCAGAGACCTCCTTCTTGTGATGAGGAGCAGGCCAGACAGCCGCTCATCTGGAGCCCAGCGGTTTGCACAGAGCAGGGTCATATGCTGGGTTCTCGGCCTCGTCTAGCCTGGGGACCATTGGCGGCGGCAGGCCCAGCACGCAGTTTTGGAGACTAGCAAGCCTTCTGCAGTCTCCCAGAGGAGATCCAGGTGGAGAGGCTGGGTCACTTCAGAGGGGGGTTGATTATGAGGGATGACATTCAGGAGGCACTCACAGAGGAGTGGTTCACGCCTCTCGAGCCCGTGGCCCCACGGTGGATGGGAGCCTTACTCAGTTGAGATCCTGATTGCTGTCAGAGCTTGCACTGAGGATGGCAGATGCCTCTACTATGAGATCCAGGATGAGGGCAGACTTCAGAGAGTGGAGGTGGAGTCGCCTTTGGTTGCAGAGTGCATCTTTCAGAGGATACGGGTGGTGGCCGCCGCTTCTCGGAAGTGGCATATTGACCCAGACCCTGCAGATGTGGACTCTGATTGGCGTATATGGGCATATGTAGTGCGCCCCTTGGCCCGGCTCCAGTGGGACCCTGGCGAGTACGAGTGGCATGATCCTTATGCATCCCTTGAGGCCACAGAGATCACCTTTTTACAGTATACTGTTCGGTTGGGGCGACGTATTTTGACAAACGAGGAGGATGGTCTCTCCAGCTGCATCGGGGCACTCGCGGCTTCAGGGACTCTCACCGGAGTTCCTGGAGGACTTTTGGACCAGGCTCTGGGCTAGTCGACAGGCACGCAGGATCTCGACTTTCCAGTGGTGGCTGGTCGCCCCCAGGGGTTCTGCAGTTGGCACCTAGCTTGTCTACAGCGGTCTTCCGGCGGCCTGCGTCCGATGCGGCCACCCTATGGAGACACAGAGACATTGCCTATGGGACTGCCCTCAAGCACAGCAGATTTAGCTGCGGATGCTGCGCATTCTGGCCCCCCTCTCTCCAGAGGGGATGTATACGTGGGGTGCCGCTGCTTGGTCGACTTCGTCAAGGCCTGCTATGGGCTAAAACGGAGCAGGACAGCCAGGCCATCAGATTCATTAGGGGCCAGCCTCGCCTTGTTCCTTCACCGGACTTCTCGTCCGCCGGCTGGACACAGGAGAGGGATCTACGATGGGAGCTCCTCAGCAGCCTCACCATATGGTTCACCTGGAGGGCCCGGTGTTTCAGGGCCTTTTGAGGGGAGACTGCAGCCACCAGCCCAGACTGTTCGAGGGATCTAGCAGGAGCTCATCCACACCCTGCAAGGACAGTACGACCGCATCCGGGGCGACTCGGATGAGGCGATCTTGCGCCGCCAAGCCTTTCACACCACTTGGCGCAGCGGCCCCTTCTATACCCTACACGGGGGGTCCCCCGTTGGCACTACAGGCCACCTGTTTGGCTTTCCCCCCCTCCTATTGTATGATATAGCCTCTCAGTTCTTTGTATTGATTCTTGTATTTTTTAGCACTTAGGGAGAGTCTCCCTGGCTGCCTTGCTTTGTTCTCTGCTCTGTTTTCTTATAAGCAGAGAGGATCTTTTGTAGCCCTACGGGCGTTTTTTATATAACTAATGAAAGGATCTTTTCTCGGAAAAAAAAAAAAGTAAACACTAACCTAGGGAAAACCTAGAGAGGAGCCAAAGTACATAACTCTCTAGAGGAGATCAAGAAATCCCTCAACTGCTCCAAAATAGGATGGGCAAAGATGTAGAAGGAAATCACGAAAGGGAGGAAAGACATGCAAAGGACTTGGAGGAAGCTAAGGAGGACACACTCTGGGACATCTAGAATTGGGGTTTAAGAGAGATCAAGGCCAGGAAAGCATTAACACATGATAAAATGAGAAATCTCTTCAAGGCTAAATAAGACAATGAAGAAGGCACGCCATTTTGTGAGGGACCTGGAAGACCATGTGAGGCACAGCCATACTGGAACTCCTAGCAATTGGGAGGAAATTTAAAATTCATAGAACAATCGGACAAAGACCTAGCACACATGAGCCTCAAGCATAGAGTAGAATAGAGTCAAGGCTAGCAAATACCGAACATGAAGCACCTCAAGCAACCAACCTGAGCAATGTCCTGACTAGCAGTCCTGGGTGAGGAGGTAGAAGCCCATCCAAAGGACAACGCCACCAACAACACTCACCAAAATGGATTAAGCTAGCCAGAAAGGATAGGGTTTTGAATTGCTCTCTTACTGCTATTTTAGGTTTTTGAACTGCTGATTTTTGCTATTTTAGGGTTTCAAACTGCTGTTTTAGGGTTTCGGGCTGCTGTTTTAGGGTTTTGAGTAGCTGTTTTAGGGTTTTGGGTGGTTGTTTTTAGGGCTTCAAATAGGTGTTATAGGGTTTTGGGCTGCTGTTTTAGGGTTTTGGGCAACTGTATTCTGTTGTTTTAGGCTTTCAACACAAAGAGAGAGAGAGGGAGAGATACGAGAAAGTGGGAGAGATGTCGACTCTCAATGAAGATTTCATTACCAAGACAGTGGCTGCTTTGGGTCCTGACATTGACAAAGGCAAGACAGAGGATGAACTTCATGAGCTAGGCCTTTCTAAGAAGCCTAAATGTTCTGGCGATGACAACAAAGATGAGGCTATGGTTGTCACAGCAACCCCAAAGACAAATATGCCCTTGTTGGGTGATGGATTGAACAATGTTTGTAATGATGCACAGGTGGATTAGGAACTCTGGTTGCATTTCGCAAATTCCCTTCTCCAAGAACATGTGGAACATAATGAATCAAAGGCAGTGGATATCCTTGAAGCGGGTGTTTTGGAAGTGTCAATGGACACACCCTGTGTTTTGCAGGTCCTGGCAGCCTTCCATGAGAAGGTTGCAATTTTCTTTTTGCAGAGGGCGCTTGCCGCCAATGCATATGATCCGTCAGTGGTTGACTTCCCTTCTACAGTCAGATGTGGTAGATGAAATTTTTGATGGACCCATGGGGGGTTTTTGAAATTATGTTTAAAACGCTTGAAGCTCAGCGGTTGGTGCTTCAGAAAGTGCCTTGTTTTTTGAGGGCCAGTTGGTGCATGCTGTCCCATGGAGACCCTTGGCTGAGTTTCAGGAAATTCTTAAGCAAGAATGTCCCATTTCAGTGGAGGTGGAGAATTATCTTGCTATGTATTGGCCTCTGCTGCATGAGACAATGCAATCTTTGGGAAAAGTCTTGGTTCCGCCCCGTTCTAGGTCCAACAATCGGAATAGATTATTATGTTATGGAATACCACTCGTCCCCGTCCTCCATGGTTGCGCCTTAAGTCACCAAGAATGAGGTGTATGCATTTCAAGCTCCGTTGGGGAGCTTTTGCTGGACATTGTTTTCAATGTGGTCAATTGGGGCATTTCATGGTTGAGTGCAAGCTCAATGACAAAGACCAGGGGGTGCCTATTGAGGTGGAGAGTCATATGGGCAAGGAGGCTTCTTACATGGTTGTGGAGGACACAGGCAATACTTCTGATGTACAACATGTTGATGAACACCACGTTGAGGATAGAGGAAAACACGTAGTTCAGGAGGAGGCACCTTGGAAAGATGTGGTTAGTCGTAAAGGAAAAAAGATGGATCAGTCATCCGGCCAAGGGGAAATCCGAAATTTGCATAATCCTCCTATTACTTATGGTCGCCGGGCTACTTCACGTCAAGGTGGTGCTCATTCTTGTGACAGTCAGCCTTCTGTCCAGAGACGTGGATCTCTTCCTATGCAATATAATTTGCGCCCTCGATCTACCAGGGCTAATGAGCCTTCTTCTCCTATGGCTTTTGACAGACAAGGCCGTGTTGTCACCCCTTAGGATAGAAGGTATACGAGTGAAAGAGATAAACATTGGAATCAAGCCTCTTCATCCAATCAACCATCTTCTGGGGTTTTGCAAAATGCTTTTGCAGTTTTGGGTGACTACATGGGTGATGTATGTGCAACGTTGGCTGTTAATGAAAGGCAAGGCAGGCCGCAGCCTCGCTCTCATTGACTTCGTTTCTTGTCTTTATGAAGCTGGTTCATTGGAATGTGCGCAGGATTTCCTCCCATAAGAAGCAATATGTTTTGTGGCAAACATTGTTGTCTAATCAATGGGATGTTCTTTGTGTGGTTTGAGCACAAACAACATAATCAGGCGGGTGGTGGCTTTATACATAGAGGTTTTCATGTTTTCTTCAATGGACACCCTTCCACCCGGTCAAAGTTGATGATGATTGTCCATGATCGTTTTCAGCCTTCTGTTGTGTATCAAGATGTGCATGGTAAATTTATGGTTGTGGAGATCACTTATGACGAACAACTTCTTTAGTTGGTTGGTGTGTATGCTCCCCATACAGTAGGGGCTCGTTGTTCTCTTTGGCAGGATTGGCAGGATCTACAACAATGTTTGAGGTTTTAATACCTGCTCTTCTACTGATCAAGCTAATTCACCTCAGGTTTGGGACTCTTTTATGTCTCTAGTCCTTAAACAGGACATTTGGTCCTGGCTGCATCCTTATGATTCTGGCTTTACTTTTCAGTCTCGCCAATATCCTGGTGCTTGGAGCAGGCTGGATAGAATGTATGTTATGCACGATGATTTATTTTTGCCTGAGATATTGAAAGTGGTTGTCGAGAGGCAGCATGTTCTTTTGGATCATTTCCCAGTGGTCTTGGACATAATGCATCAGCCTGTGGATGTTTATAAAACTTTACCTGGGAGGTTGCCTTTGCGCTTCAATCACAGCTTTCTTGATCATGAGGTCTTTCATGGATACATGCTGCAATTGATTGATAAGTTTCAGCTATATTTTATACATCAGGGAATGTCAGCTTGGGATTGCTTTTTGTCTAATGTTCAACGCCTTGCTCGTCAATATGGTATTCATCAAGCCTCAAAAAGGAGGCAAGACCTGACACTGCTCCAATCTTTACTGGGGGCCATGCAATCTTAGGCGGCTATACCACCGGGATTGATAGAGTGGATACTGTTGTTACTTGGCTCTATCGTAGTGTTGCTGAATGTCAGGAGGCAAGTTATACCAAGGCTAAGTTATCTGCCCGGTTGGAGGCCCTTAAGGATAATAATTGTCAGACACATATATTTTATGCTCAGTTGCATCC
Organism: Cibotium barometz; assembly: GCF_041138505.1. Classification (NCBI taxonomy): domain Eukaryota; kingdom Viridiplantae; phylum Streptophyta; class Polypodiopsida; order Cyatheales; family Cibotiaceae; genus Cibotium; species Cibotium barometz. Next base: position 29,805,777 of record NC_141075.1, on the reverse strand, counting down.
CTCTTATGCTAGACAGAGTATTGTGAGGCTTGAAAATTCATTGGGAGAGATGATTTCAGAGCCTCATAGCATCATTGATTTGTGTGTTCAGTTTTACCAGGAGCTTTTGGGCACTCATGAGGTGCTATCTAATGATGTTCATCAAGCACGCGCTAGTATTCTAGCATTGGTGCAACATCAAGTATCTTTGGACTCGACCAATGCTGATATTAAAGAGCAAGAGGTTGGCTTTGTGCTTGCTTATTTGCCCAAAGACAGGAACCCAGGTTGGGATGGCATTACTAATGAATTGTTTTCCAAGTATGCGGATCAGTTGGAAGGGTCCATTCATCAGGAGATCTCGCAATCAGGAGCTATGCCTGATTCTTGGGAAGTGGGGGTGATTTGGTTGTTGCCAAAGGTGCCTTCTCCCTTTGCTTTAAAACATTGGAGGCTTATCTCTTTGATGGGTTGTATGTATAAGGTTTTCTCTGAAGTCTTGGCAAACAGATTGCACAAGTTTCTGCCAGACTTGTACACCCTACTCAGTATGGGTTTATGAAGGGGTGCAATATCTTGCATAATATCCTTAATGTTCAAATAGGCATTGATTATGCAAGGAAAACAAAGCAGGAGGTGGTGATGGTTCAGTTGGATTTGGAGAAAGCCTTTGATCATGTCATCTGGTCTTTCCTTGCTAAATTGATGCATTCTATGGGTTTTGGACCACGTATGTCTCATTTGATTTACACTCTTAGCCATGGATCTGAGTCTCGGATTATGATGAATGGTGGAGTTATGTCCCCAATGTCCCTTACTCGCTCTCTGCAGCAAGGATGTCCGTTCAGCCCTTTGCTATTTGCTTTGGTTACCCATCCCATGCTTACTTTGCTTACTCAATTGGCTCACGAGGCGGAGGTCGTTGGGCTAACTTTGCCTTCGAGTCAGCAATTGGTGGATCAAGCACTGGTTGATGATTCATTTATGTTTCTTAAAGCCAACAAAGCCAACATTGAGAGGGCAATGGCAGCTTTGTCTTTGTTTGCGAAAGTTATAAATACCTAGAAGTCAGCCCTTCTTAGTTGCTCAAAGAAAAAAGAAAAGAAAGAAAAGATATATTAACGTCTACAAAAGGCCAGATTGGCCTATGAGACAAATCTGTATACAACAAGTCCATTTCCCGAGTATCATGGAAAGAAAAACTGAAATGAAAAACTAATCCTAGTCATATGCAGCTCACTATGCAATCACTGTCTAGCATGCTATAGATGTACAATCATGATAGATGGTATACTACTAATTCCACCCACTGGAGATGGTGGGGCGTAGTACATCATACATGGGGCATGGGGCGAGGACTCTCACATCTATTTGTTGGGTAGGAGGGAAGCTAGCCTGCACACACACACACAACCTCAAGCACAGAGAAACGTGAGAGTGTTGGAAAAGATGTACTCAATAATGATATGAAATGAAAGTACAAGTGAGTACTAAAAGGCCTAGGGCTAAGTGCCCAACACACATACGTGTGTTCACACGAGGAAAAAACCCGTGTCCAGTCACAGGGAAAAAGTGCCCGTGAGTAAGCTGGGTTCACACCTAAACTAGCCAGGAGTGGACATGACCAACAAACCCCCCTCAAGTGAATGGTGTGAACGGGTAGCAGCAGGGTGATAAAGCTGTGAATGCTGCCCTGCACTATGCTCCACAGTAAGAGTGAACTGCAGTGCCAATGGAAAAAGCAAGCACTATATGACGGGGAAAAGGAGAATCCCCAATGTCATAGCGCTAATGCTAGAGCACAGTAGTACATAAATGCATCACCAGAAATGCATGGCAAAGATCATGTGGACATCAACTCCATCAAATCAAGAGGCATCGCATAATACCCCCCTGAAGGCAAGTACCAAATGCCAAGCTGAGCTGCATGTAATCCACATCAATGCTCTGTAACTGCACCAGTGATAAGCATAAGAAGAGGTAGCAGATATACGCATGTGTAAAGGCAACAAGATCCAGAAGTCATGCCTGTGAGACATGCAATGTAGATGCAAGAGGGAAACTCATCAATGGAGAATCCGATGAGGAAAAATCAGCAATGGTAGGGCTGATATAAGTAAAAATTCAGCAATGGGAAAAGCTGAAAATGGGGAGAGAAAGTGGGGGCTCGAGGCGGGCATCAGCCAATGCTATGAGAGGATAGGTAAACTCTCAGCGATGCCATGATCAGTGGCATGTATGGCAAGTGTTAAGATGCATAATCCCACAATGAATAATATACATGTGACATGTCAAAACCATGAGAGCAAGCCAACACTGGCCAAGTGTGTAAAAGGCACTCCCAGTAAACATCACATGTGAGAAAGTGACAATGTCAACACTATAGAAACAATCTTGCTACAAGGGAAAACAGCATAAAAGGCATCTCGAGTAGACATCACATGAGAAAAAGCGTCTAGCATAGACCAGCATAAGGGTCAACAAGCATAAGTGGCCATGAGGCATCACCAACTCCATGTGGACAAGTAGAATCCCCCCCTAAAATGCATCTGCCAGACAATGCATACCATGGAGTACAGACTATAAAGCATAGTCATCAAAAGCAATGGCATTAGAAGACATCTCTGCAGGCAATGAAGATTAAGTGTCAAGGCTGACACGTGTAGCCAAATTGGCTTGATCTGCACCTCTGGAAGAAGATGCCAGCTTCTTCTTTTTTCTAGCACTCACGTTTCTCTATGCTTGAGGTTGTGGCATTCCTCTATGGTGTGCCCTGTTTTCCTGCAATAGTTACAGCGCTTTTTCATTTCAGGCTTGTCCTCTATCTTGGGAGGATCCGATGGGCTAGGTTTAGGCCCAGATCTATTCCCACGAAAGGGAGCAGCCATTGCTGACTCAGCAAACATCATGTTGTTCCTGATGGAACGAGATTGCTCTTCACTGAGTAAGAGAGTCACAAGGTTGTCAAAAGTGACCACATTAGGTGCATTGCCAGCCAACAACCGCAAAGTGGTGCCAAATGTCTAATAAGAGTCGGGCAAGTTACACAAAACTGTCTGAACAAGATAGCTATCTGTCAAGACCTCATCAATGTTAATGAGTTGCTCTCGTAGGTCCTTCACATGCGCAAGGTACTGATCAATAGAGTCACCTTCAAGCATGTGGTCAATCTCAAGCTTGCCCCGAAGGTAAGCTACACGAGCCTCATTGCGACCTGAATACAACCCCGCCAAGGTATCCCAAGCACCCTTTGCAGTGGTGCAGGAACAAATGTGCGGAATGATATGCCTGCGGCACGAGAGAGCAATCAATGCATGGACCTGAGCATCCCTAGCATCCCAAGTACGCTGCTGCTGAGTAGGAGGAAGACGAGGAGGTGGACCTGCATGAGGGTGAGCGGGAATCACTTCACCTTCCGCTGGAGCAAGTGCAAGAGAACGCTCCTCAGTGCCATCCACATACAACCATACATTTTTGGCAACCAAAACATGATGCATCACATAGGCCCACATAGGATAGTTGTTCCCATTGAGCTTGTCCTTTTGAGATAGCATTCCAAAGAGGTCATTATTACTGTTGGTGGCCATGATAGCACAGCAAATCTGTCACAAGTCACCAAGAGTAGGCAATGCCCAGCAAAACCGTAAGAATGCGGGAGATAAATAGCAGGATAACCAATGGACTAAAAGGGAACTCCTTCACCAAGAAATACATATGCATGTCCCAAATCTGCAAGTGTACTGCACGATGATGCAAATCTATCAAAGTGTCCACAATGGCATACATATACTACAACAAACCACAAATGTATACATGTGCCGTGAAAAAACACAATCAGCTGACACCTGTAAGAGTTGCAAGTGCGCAAATCCTGTAAATCTGCTAATGCGATTGTCGCCTATACCAAATGTTGTAATGCCCAAAAATTGGGGGAAATGCCCCAACGCCAACGAAATGTGCCTGTAATATCCAAAATTTTAGGGGAAATGCCCCAATGCCAACCAAATGTGCCTGTAAGACCCAAAATTGCTTGCAAATAGTGCCAATTTTTGCAAAATAGTGCCAATTTTTGGACAATAGTGCCAATTTCTATAAAATAGTGCCAATTTTTGCACAATAGTGCCAATTTCTGCAAAATCGCCAAATTTCTAGTGCAATTATGCACCAAATCTGCTGAAATCAATGCCAATGTGTGCCAATGCTGAAATTGCAGGCTCAATTGTAAAAAGGCCCAAATTTGAACAGACAATGTGTGCAATTTCAGTTCAAACCTTGCCGATCTGGGATTTGAAGTTGCTTTGGCAGTGCAAAGCAAGTATAGTTGGACCACCAGAGCAGGTACATCCGTACGGTACAGTCGTACAGTACAGGGCACAGTACGGGCAGCAGGCAGCAGAGCAGATCTGGACACTCCGGTGATGAGGCCGCACAAATCTGAGGCTGGGTGGTGTAGATCTGGGCGACAACGTCCCTACAGTACGGCAGAGATGGCGTCGATAGCCGGTACGGGCGTAAACGACGACGGCGGCATACAGTGGCGTCAAATCTGGACAGGTGGCGCCAGATATGGGGCAGCACGGGCAAGGGCGACGACGCACAGGGGTGGCGGCGGCGTCAGATCTGGACAAGCGGTGCACACAAGGGCGACGGCGCACAGGGGTGGCGGCCGCAGCGTGCAACTGAGGGCACGATGGCGGCGGGCAGTACGGCGTACAGACAGAGGTACAATCGGAGCAAGGGCGGCGGTACGACATAGGCGGCGCCGTACGGCGGGGGATCTGAGAGGCGAGCGACGGGCAGCTGAGGGCGGCTGAGGGACCCTAAACAGCAAAAAACTTACTGCTGCAAACCTAATGCAATAGGTTGAAGTTCAAGCTCTGAAGGGGGCAGCAGGGGGCAAACCCTAATGCTAACCCTAACCCTTACCAAGCTCTAATACCAATGTTGGGTAGGAGGGAAGCTAGCCTGCACACACACACACACACACACACACACACACACACACACACACACAACCTCAAGCACAGAGAAATGTGAGAGTGCTGGAAAAGATGTACTCAATAATGATATGAAATGAAAGTACGAGTACTAAAAGGCCTAGGGCTAAGTGCCCAACACACATAAGTGTGTTCACACGGGGAAAAAACCTTGTGTCCAGTCTCACAGGGAAAAAGTGCCCATGGGTAAGCTGGGTTCACATCTGAACTAGCCAAGAGTGGACATGACCAACACTATTGTGCTAGTGTAGCCTCTACAGGAGCTTGGTTGGCAAATGTCACAACCAATGGCCTCAGTGTGCATGCATACACCCAATGGTACTGTTTTACCTCCTTGCAGCACACACAATGTCTACACAACCAATCCGTCTTCCTGCAGTTCTTAAAACAGAATTCTGCATAGAATCGATGACTTACCCACAATGCTCGAAATCGCCTGCTTTCCGAAAAACAGAGGTCCTAACGCGCCCGAAACTCGTTTTTGGCTCGAAAAAATTTTGTCCAATAGGACAATATAGTTGTCCTATAGCTTTACTCCCACCACGAAGAAAGCTCCTCAATCAGAGATCGTTTGCCGGTGCCTCTCGTAGAGCTCCCGACAAGGGTGCAGTCGTCGCCAACACAAATAGGAAAGAGTAGATGAAGCTCTTACCCTCGTACCGCTTCCTGTGCTTCTCTTGCTTGCAGCAGCTCAGCCCGTTTAGCATGAACCAGGCTCTGATACCATGAAAAGATGCAGAGGGCAACACACCATATACAAAGATAAGAGTACACACAATATGAAAAGGTACTCAACCAAATACATACTAGGGTTCTCGATAGTGTGACCCAACTAAATGAGTTGGTGCTATAACTATGCCAGAATGGCTGTCACACAGAGCGTGTCATCCCACTGGCCGCATATCACCCATGATCTCACCAACCATGCCAGTGGTGTAAGTGAGGGGCCTATCCCCCCAGGCGGGTCATCAGTGTCCACCGCCTCACTAGATGAGCTCGATGTCTCAACAAACACCACGCATTGTATCCTCTTAAAGGATTAGTGGTGCTACTCGATACCACAAATCATTAACAGGGATCATGTGTCTATGATTTTTATTTATTTTTGAGGTTTCTTTCAGATTTGCATATACAAGCTGGGATTCCTATCGGGGTGGATGTCACCAAAAAACAACTTTTAAAATGGATCTCAGGCTGTATTGGGGATAAGTTTGTGTATTGGAAGTCTCAGGCATGGCCGTTTCACACCCGACTGAAATTGGCACAGGTCATTATGCTAGCGATGCTTTCTTATTTCTTGCCCTTACTTCCTTGGTCTCAAAAGGCTTTGGCAGCTCTCACCCAACCGCTTCGATTCATGTTGTGGAAAAAGAAAGGCAATAATCCAGGGTTGACTTGGGTTTCATGGAAGCATATTACCACCCCGAAGAGATTGGGAGGGGCAACTCTGTTGGATGTTTGGGTACACCTTCTTGCCCATAGGTGGACTTTACTTTAGGCTATGTGTGTTGATTCCCAGCCATGGATAGACATGATTGTTGCATTTTTGGAGGATGCGGGTATTGTGCATGGGAAGACCCAGATTGTTGCATCTTGGTGGGATGTTCTAAATGCTTCGCAATCTGTGCGTGTATCTGCTTCTCCTCTACTGGATCATTTGGTTAAATCATGGCAAGTCGTGTTACGGTTCACTTCTTGGAGACCTCCAGATTCTCGTCGAGATGAGAATTCCCTGCTTGCACCTCTCGTGTGATTACTTGGCCAGAGAAGAATAATTGTAGACGGCAATTCAATCATATGGCGAGACTCGGTGTTGTGAGGATGTTTGATACTTTGTTGCCCGGGTGTTATCATTCCGTTGTGCTCGTCATAGATTTTGTGTGCCCGGTTACAAGTGTATTTGGTTGCAATTGCAACAACAAGGGCAATCTCTGGGGAGACTTTCTAGGATGGATTCTTCCCATGCATGGGATGATTGGGTGTTGGGTCGCAAGACCACGCTCTTGAAGGCTTCCGCTAATGTTGTATATCATCTTTTGGTCCAAGCGAAGAGATGGCTTGCAGAAAAAGCTAATAAAGTATGGAATGTTAAGAAAACGGCCTCCCAGTGGAAGCGCATCCAGGGCAAAGTGCTTATTTGGCGAGTCATGGTTGGGGGCCAGCCTTTGGCCACTCCCTTTTGGCGTCAGTGACTTTCGAATGGCAATTCGTTTCTTCTACCAGACTTGTCCAAAAACTAGTCTATTAGGACGAGGGTAGGAATAGGACAACTCTTCACCCAACCGCCGGATATAGGAACCCTAGCCGGTGAACTATAGCCATGGCCGTCCACACTAGTCCAGACTCCCCTAAACCGCCGGACTCCCCCTAGTCCTACCCTTGTAGATCATAACGATATACTGAAGATCGCTAAGGAAAATGTTAAAGAGGCCCAAGATCATTACAAGCATTATGCAAACGAAGACTGCAAAGTGGTCACATTTGAAGAAGGTGACCAAGTATTTCTCAAGGTTCTCCCAAGTTTGAAAACTTTGAGGATGGGCAAAGTGCCAAAGTTGTCGCCTCGGTATTGTGGACCTTTCACAATACTTAAGTATGTAGGTGAACTTGCCTACAAGTTAGCTCTACCAGAACATTCCAAGATTCACCCAGTTTTTCATGTTAGTCGTCTGCGGAAACGACTAGGCGAAGATACCAATGTAATGGATACAAGTGTTTTTGTAGATTTAATTGAGCCTCCGGTTTTACCACACGAGCCAGAGCGCATCTTGGATTTTCAAGAGAAGCGAACTCGTCACAAAATTGCACAACAGTGTCTAGTTAAGTGGGAAGAAAGACCGAAAGAAGGTTCAACTTGGCAGGACGTTAGTTGTCACGGTACGAAAATACGATACCGCACAATACGATACAGTACGGGATTTTTTGGTGCGATATGAAACTTCCGGATACCGTACAATAAAATACAGTTTTTTTTTAACACTTACAAACTATGGAGCTTCAAGCTTGAATGTGAGGGAAGGTTTGGGGGGGAGGATGTTGAGATATCGAGCTCATCTAGTGAGGTGGTGGACACTGATGACCCGCCTAGGGGATAGGCCCCACACTTACACCACTGGCATGGTTAGTGAGATCATGGGTGATATACGGTCAGTGGGATGACAGGTTGTGTGACAGCCATTCTAGAGACTGGCATAGTTATAGCGCCAGCTCATTTAGTTGGGTACCCTAGTATGTATTTGGTTGAGTACCTTTTCATATTTGGTGTACTCTTATCTTTGTATATGGTGTGTTGAGTGTTGTGTGAAGAAGAAGAAGATTTTCAGTCTCTCACCTTGTGTGTTCTCTTTTAGGGTTTTGTGAGTGTGTGTGTGCTTGCAAGAGCTCAAGCTCTCTTCTCTCCTGCATCTTTTCATGGTATCAGAGGCTGGTTCATGCTAAGGACTGAGCTGCAAGCAAGAGAAGCACAGGCAGCAGTACAAGGGTAAGAGCTTCATCTATTCTTCCCTATTTGTGTTGGCGACTACACCCTTGTCGGGAGCTCTACGGGAGGCACCGGCAAACAATCTCTGATTTAGGAGCTTTCTTTGCGGGAGTAAAAGCTATAGGGCAACTATACTGTCCTATCGGACTACATTTTTCGGCCTAGTCCGGGCGCGTTAAGACCTCCGTTTTTTGGAAAGCAGGCTATTTCGAGCACTGCGGGTAAGTCATCGATTCTCTACAGAACTCTGTTTTAAGAACTGCAGGAAGACAGATTGGTTGTGCAGACATTGTGTGTGCTGCAAGGAGGTCAACAGTTACCATTGGGTGTGTGTATGCACATTGAAATCACTGGTTATGACATTTGAGTGTAGTACAGTACCGCTGCAAAAAATACAGCAGTTTCTGTAGGACAAACCAGAGTGCTGTTTCTGGTAAATTTGTATGTCTGGCAAGATGTCAAATGATGGCATAAACCAAATTGTTGCTGAGAAGCTTGATAAGAACAACTTCCATGCTTGGAGATTCAGGTTGACAAATTTCCTGATGGGAAAGGGTTACTACGACTACATAGAAGGTGAGCATGAAGAGGCACCAGAGATACCGGAGATCAATCCGACTGCTGCAGATGTGAAAGACTTCAAAGATTGGAACCAAGGAGCCAGAAAAGTTTGAGATGAAGGATCTGGGGGAGCTCAGATATTTCTTGGGCATTGAGGTGATTAGGTCACCACATGGTATTGGATTACTGCAGAGACAGTATGGCTTGGGCATGTTGTCCAAGTATGGCTTGGGCATGTTGTCCACGTATGGTATGACAGGCTGTAAGCCTATCTCAGTGCCATTGGATCAGAATGGCAAGTTGAGTGCAGATTCAAGATAGAGATTTTGGAGGATCCTACTATGAATAGGTGCATAGTAGGAAGCTTGATCTACATGACGATCACCAGGCCAGATTTGAGCTATGCTGTTGGGTTGGTGAGTCAGTTTATGCAGGTTCCTCGGAAACCGCATTTGGATGCATTGAGACGCATACTGAGGTATGTGAGGTCTACTTTACATTGTGGACTATTTTATGAAATTGGGACAGAGATATGTGTACATGGGTACACAGATGCTGATTGGGCTGATAGTATCTCAGATAGAAGATAAACTAGTGGCTTCATGTTTTCTTTGGGGAGTGCTGCTGTGACTTGGAGCAGCAAGAAGCAGCCTACGGTTACTCTATCCAGTACAGAGGTGCTGCTATGGCAGCATGTGAGGTAGCTTGGTTGAGAAAGCTACTTGCAGATTTGGGTCTATCAGTGGATAGACAAGTTGTCATTTTCTGTGACAACATTAGCAGTATACAGTTGGCCAGGAACCAGTTTTTCATGCTCGCACGAAGCATATAGAGGTCCACTACCATTTTGTCAGAGAGAAGGTTTTGGCAGGAGACGTTGACCTTGTTTATGTCAGCACACAAGATCAGGTCACTGACATCTTCACCAAAGCATTGGGTACAGAGAAGCTCCGCAAATTCAGGGCTTTGCTTGGTGTACATGAGATGGAGTTGAGCTCGAGGGGGAGTGTTGAGATATCGAGCTCATCTAGTGAGGCGGTGGACACTGATGACCCGCCTAGGGGATAGGCCCCACACTTACACCACTGGCATGGTTGGTGAGATCATGGGTGATATGCGGCCAATGGGATGACAGGCTGTGTGACAGCCATTCTAGAGACTGGCATAGTTATAGCGCCAGCTCATTTAGTTGGGTTCACACTATAGAGAATCCTAGTATGTATTTGGTTGAGTACCTTTTCATATTTGGTGTACTCTTATCTTTGTATATGGTGTGTTGAGTGTTGTGTGAAGAAGAAGAAGATTTTCAGCCTCTCACCTTGTGTGTTCTATTTTAGGGTTTTGTGTGTGTGTGTGTGCTTGCAAGAGCTCAAGCTCTCTTCTCCCTTGCATCTTTTCAGAGGAGTCTACAATGCTTGAGAAACCAGAACATGGAGATGTGTCTCTCCTAGTTGGATCTCCCAATTGTCTCCAAAAAAGAACCTGCATGGGTAATGCAATACCAAAGGTCTCCCAGTGTAGCGTTTATGACTAAGGAACCGTCCTTGCACAAATACAAGCAGTGCATCTAGGATGATAGGTTTAGGAACTCCTCTCGTACATAACTTGAGGATCTGATTGTCTAGCCTACCTATACCAGGGATCTCCAAGTGATGTGGCCATGTCCAAATCTTCTCCCTCGTACATAACTTGAGGATCTGATTGTCTAGCCTATCTATACCAGGGATCTCCAAGTGATGTAGCAAGATTCTCTCATCCTACCAATCAAGTGTACACTAGTCTACCTTGCAAGATTTTTTAGGTCTCTCAGCAACCCCATATAGAATACTGAGTGGACACGAAAGTTGCGAACTATTGCGGGCATTTGGGATCTTCATTAAGCAGGATTTCTAAAAAAAAATTAACATTCGGAATTTTTTTCTCCAAGGTTGGAGGGGGGACCCGTACCATACGATACCGTACAATATCGTACGGTATCGTATCGTACGAACCATGCGGTACGAATGGGTTCGTACCAGTACGAGAAACAACTATGCTCGATATCCTACCTTTGTTTTCGAGCACGAAAACTCTTCCAAAAGGGGGGAGAAATGTCAGGACAAGGGTAGGACTAGGGGGAGTCGGGTGGTTCAGGGGAGTTCGGATTAGTGTGGACGGCCAGGGCTATAGTTAGCAGGCTACGGTTCCTATATCTGGCGGTTCGGTGGAGAGTTGCCCTATTCTCTTCTAGGAGTCTTCATGGAGGTCTTATGGTGGCCTCTCATAGTCAGCAAAAGTTTATTTCTTGCCCAGTGGCTCGCCAGATATGGGAGTTCTTCTCTTCAGTGTGGCAAATGGTGTTTGGACACACTTTGTCACCCAGGTAGTGGGTATTTGGACATGGTCAGCCCAGGAGGAACAATCAACAACATGAGGTCTTCTTTGTTTTCTTTCAATGGTTGGGTCTTTGGCATAATTGGCTCATGCGAAATAATTTCATCTTTGATTCACGATCAAGGGTGAAAGGTCATGTCCAGCGTGTTCGTGGTCTATTGCTTTGGCAAGTTTCTTCTTTGATCGATGCACATGTCCAGCATGTTCGTGTTCGTGGTCTATTGCTTTGGCAAGTTTCTTCTTTGATCGACGCACATGTTATCACCAGGGCGCAAGCTGACCCCTGGTTACATTCTGTATTGTAAGGAATGGTACAGAATGCACCATACAGTTCAATCTGTTCATACGCTTACAAGATAAAATCTTGCTTTGCAACTCTTGACAAGAAAATTTACCAATGCCCAAAGCATGCAAGTACTCAATGAGATGATTGATTATGAACCAGCTTCACGAAAGTTGAAGGCTTAACTCTGATTTTCATCTTCCATTGACATAAAGAAGTACCACAGTTGACAAGGCCATTAAATCAAACCTCAAATACGAGAACATTAGCATAAGTTCAATTGGAAGCAGCATAAAGAGAGCACGCTACTAAACACCTATATTTCCCAGCAAAAACTTTGAAGAACAGTTAGGCCTTAGAAGACTATAGCATCATTAAGTAGTACATATTCAAACCTGGCATGCAAGATCACGTGCTCTCCGGCCTAGAGTGAGTCCAAGTCCCTTAACACCTTCGCTTAAGGGAAAACCAAAGACACTGCCTGATGCATGCTCATCGTCATACTTTTCAGAAAGAAGATTGTAGCAGCATCCAACTGTCACAACTGCTTTAACTTCCTTGCACATCATATAAGTTCTGGTAGTACCACACACAAGTTTACGTTTCATTAGCTTAAGTCATATGATTTCTGTTCCCCATGCCCAACATAATTCTATCTTTATGCTCTAACTAGATTTCTATCTATTTTATTTTTTAATTCCCTTTGTTTTTAGACGACTTCTACTTGCTCAAGAACGAGACTAGAGTTACTCGGGATTTTTTGGGTCAAGAAGAGTAGCTAAGCTCTTTTGCTCACCCCTTCACATCTCTCTCTCTCTCTCTCTCTCTCTCTCTCTCTCTCTCTGTCTGCTAGAAAAGCCTGCCACCTACATGGGAATTAAGTTTAGGAGGGCCCCACTCTGATAAGCTGATAAATATCGGTATGCAACCACAGAAAAGATCTTTCACATTAGTCATAAATACCCGCATAGAATTTGGGAATGAGTCCATGGACAAAGAGAGGGCCTAAGGTGGTATATCTGCAATCAAAACACTCAACAAAACCAGCAGCCCTTGCACATTAGTGAGATGGAACGCATTTCTAGGCTGACTGGAGGAGGACATACTTTTAAGCTCGTTTCTATCAAGCCCATGGAAGAGCACTTCATTTGTATTCCCTTCTCTGAGGTACTAGAACTCCTGTGGGTAAGTGGAACAAGGTAGAGAGACTACACATTATAATGGCACCTTGTTGACTTCAGAACCAAGCTTCTGTGCCCCACAACATTATTCTCGTGGTGTTTGCTGGTCCTCTAGTGTTTCCATGCCATTGAGGGTAGTAGGAAGATGACCATCAAACCTGCCTCTGGACATCGCAAAAGTACCAATACCAAACTAACTCAAGTAGTCACTTTATCTCCCACAAGCATCTATAGGGGTCTCAATTGATGCTGCTGAAAGAGTGCACAGAGCAAAAGCAAGATAATCACTAGAGTGTGCTGATCTGAGAAGTGCAAGAGAGAGAGAGAGAGAGAGAAAGAAAGAAAGATTTTATTAACGTCTTCCAAAAGACCGAACTCGGCCTATGAGACAAATCGGAGTACCTGTATGGGGTATCCTCTGTCATCCCAACAAAATGAAAAAGTACTGAACAAAAAAAAACTGAATCTGGGTGTGCAGGGGATGGAGCTCTACTACTAGGAGAAATGCAAAGCTATATGCATGGAGTATACAATCATGATATGCAACCTAGCTAGCTCCATCCTGTACCATACTAGGGGTATAAAATGGTATACATCAGTGAAAAGGTGTCCACAGCTCCCTGAAGAACATGCCTGGGTGTGCTCTGAAGCGAGCCAGTCGCTCCGCACCCTCTCTGTGAAACTGAGCTCTGATCTCTGTCATCTCTCTCTGGTATAGTCGTGGTGTCCGAAAGCCAGGTGTCCTCTGTCTCCTGCGGGCTCTAAGTGTCTCTGCTCTCTGGAGAGTAATTCCCTGCCGTGTAGGGGCTGGGAGGGGGATGGATCTCTGAAAAAATGCAATAATCTGTGTCTGTCGCCCCCCCTCTGGAGCTGTCTGAGCCTGTAATAATGTCTCTCTGTGTCGCTGTATGTCTAGAATGTATCTCCCCAGTATGCGCTGGTCTGCTACCTCAAAGATCTGGCGTAGGGAACGTGGCTCTCTGAATAGAATGGGATATCTCTCTCTGATGGCTGTATATGCTTTGCATCTGCATACATAATGCTCCTCACTCTCCACCTCCTCTCTGCACAATCTGCATACCCTCTCCTCTCGGGGGATCCGTGCTGCTCTGCCAGTCTCAATCTCCAATCGGTGTGATGAAACTCTGAGTTGACCAATAGCCACTGGGGAGCCGTGTGGTAAAAAGCCCTCCATGTATCTAGGCCTCTCTATAAATCCATCATCAGTGATACTCATGAAGTGATCTCTGTAGTATAGCATCTTCGGTGGAAGAGGCTGTGTAGGCGATATCCATGTCTCTCGTGTATAGAGCTGCCATAGATCCTGTCTCAATACTCTGTTCCTCTCACTATGAGAGAGACGGATATGTGGTGCATCCCTGTCATACTGGAATGGTGGTAGATGATCCATGTCTAGGCCATGCTGTGAGAACCAATGTGTGACCTGTGCATACCATGATCCTCTGTCTCCTGCCTCAGCTAGCTGTCTAGATGCCTCAAAAGCTCTGTATGACAATCTGTCCTGTGGCATCTCTCTAAATCTGTCTAGCAGGCATATAGTCTGAAATATGGCCTCTACCATCATAGGAGACGCAGCAAACTCTGCTCGGATAATGTCATGAGGTACCGACGGTTTGCTGCGTATCATGCGTGCCATCATGAGGGCCTGTGGTCTCTCTATCTGTGTCCACCAATGGGTAGCAAGGCCTGGCGCCCATACCGCTGCTCCATACATCAATGCCGGTGTGACTAATGTGTCAAATAGCCACCCCTTCGTCCGGGGCTCCTGAAAATGCGCCTGGTGGCACTGTCTCTCTAGCATAGCCAATGCTGCATATCCCCGTGTCAATCTAGCTCTGGCTGCTGAACCCATGGTGAAGCGTGTGGCTGCTGCAGAGAAGGTAACCCCTAGGTACACGTATGATGTCACCACCTCCACCTGGCATCCTGCGAGAGTGAATGTCAGCTGACTCCTGCCCTGTCTCGATGTATGAAAGACCATAACCTTGGTTTTCGCAAGAACCCATTCACGAACATAGTGATACTGTCACCATTTGGTCCATCTCCATTTCTGGAGCCACTTCTATGGGACTGTGGCCAGATTTGTGCCATGTTCACATGGGGCCAAGCCAGTGTCCCATGTGAAAGGGCCAGTTTTATGGTGTCACATGGATGGGAGCCAGATCAGTGCCACCCGTGTGCGACCAGTGCTGCGTCACATGGACGGGAACCAGTTTTGTGTCATCCGTGTGTGATTTGCTTCGTGCTGAATGGACGGAAGCCTGGTGGTGCCACCCGTGTATGGCCAGGATGGTGTCTTACCTATGGGACTGTCACTCCATAGGAAGACCAAGACATATTTATTTATATTTGTCGTGCCAGTTTTGTGCCCGACAGGAACCTCTTGTACAAGTTTCATGAAAGGGAGATTTCATCCATTATTTGTGCACATGCATTTATGCCTGCATATGCATAAATTTATTTTTGCATGACTTGTTTGCGTGTGTCTGTCTGTTATGCCGTGCCAGTACACTGAACGGGGACGTCCCCAGTGTACCGTGGAATGCTGTTTGCTGACTTGGTGCTGTGGCGTGTGAACAAGTGGTGAGTATTTTCATTTTGGCCTTTTTTAAAAGGTAAAATCCATAAACTATGGTTAGCTTTAATGTTTATAAGCTAATGTGTTCACACACATTTAAATTTGGACTGGACATTTACTTTCTAGTGTGGGTGCCTATAAACTAACCTTTGATTAGAGTTTAATAATTCTAAAAGCAACTATTGCATGGAAGACTAGTACATATTTCCCACGTGGGTGGTGGCTGGATTTCTCTCTCCATCGCCTGCTCAGTTCTCTCCATCGCCTGCTCAGTTCTCTCCATCGCCTAGTATCCTCCATGCTGTACCCGCCTGCTGCCCACGCCTACTGAAGCTGCAGCTATACCTGCCTGCACGGCTGCCCACGCCTCCTGTACTTGCTTGCTGTATAGTACCCGCCTGCTGTACCATGCCTGTACCTGTTGCTGTACAGCACCCTCCTGCTCATTTACTGCCTTGTGTACCTGTTGTACCTACTGGCCGCCCATGTGTACCTGCTGGCTGCCCACGTGTACCTGACCAGTACCTGCTGTACCTACAACTGTTGGCTGCCCACGTGTACCTGCTGGCTGCCCATATGTACCTGTTGTACCTGACTGTACCTGCCTGATAAACTCACTGGGTACACGGTCCCAGAAGACCAGTGAAAGGCAGGTGTCCACCAGTGAAGGTGGGAATGAGCCTGTGATTTGGGGCTACTCCAACCAACACCTCTTCATCGACTTGAACCAGTTTTATTTGGTTGTTTTCACTCCGATGTGGAGAAATCTAGCCTGTCAGGCCCGTGACACTTGTACAAATAAAAATACTCCAAGAAATACAAAAAGTATTGAGGGGGGGGGGGGCGGCCCTTTCCGGCCCCAGTGCTGGTGTCATTTGTATTTTCAGTATTTCCAGTATTTGTGTTGCTGATGTTGTTTCCATTGTTTAATAACAGTTAAATTAAGTGTTCTAAATATGTGTAGATTGTCTTCCGATCTGTAGGCCTCCTGTAGGGAGCGGTCACAGATACTGAATCTCAATGTGTTTCATACAAGCATGAAACACAGTGTTCTTGGTGATGGCGATGCAACTCTGATTGTCACACCAAAGAAGAGTAGATCCTGTAGGAGGAAAGCCAAGTTCTCCCAATAATCTCTGCAGCCAAATCGCCTCACATGCAGCATAACAAACTCCACAAGTTGTAAGCCCAGCGGGGTGTGCGGTGACAAACTCAACCATGTGTCCAAGAGATAAAGATATATATATATATATAGAGAGAGAGAGAGAGAGAGGGGAGAGAGAGAAGGGAATAGGAATCTTGCACAGTACACCACATTGAGCGAGGAACAAGCCCCGCCCCCTTTCAGGAATTTATTCAAGAACAATCCACGGGCATGCTGGCTAGGATCAATACAATCAATGAATACAAAACAAACAGATATGTCGATGTATTATATCCAAGTCGATGTTGATGTCGAGGCACGAGATCTCTGATGCCAAGCACACCATGCGGATGATCCACAAGTATCTCTCACCGGGCTAGTACCAAATCTAATATCCAAATCCAAATCCAATGAATCCAATGAATCCAAATCCAGATCCAAGTCCAAGTCCAAGTCCAAGGCCAGATCCAAGTCCAAATCCAAGTCCAAGTCCAGATCCAAGTCCAAGTCCAAGTTCAGATCCAAATCTAAGCTTGGATCCAAATCCAAGCCCAAGTTCCATGTTCATGTCTAAGCTTCATGCCCAAGCTATATGTCCAAGTTCTCCATGTTTATGTCCAAGCTTCATGTTCCATGTCCAAGCTCTATGCCCAAGTTCTCCATGTCCAAGCTCTATGTCCAAGTCCAAATCCAAGTCCAAGTCCAAGTCCAAGTCCATGAAACACTCGCTCATCCCATGAGTAATCTCCACAACTCTTATAGCCTTGTCCATGAAGAAAACCATGGAAAAACTCTTTCTCACAAGAAAACTAATAAAAAACTTGTTTTAATGGTTTTCGAGCGATAAAAACCTCCAAAAAGTAATTTTTATGGTTTTTGGAGCAGTTTTAGGGTTTCTGAAATTTTTAGAGTTCCTCAAATTTTCTATCCGTACATTTCCGTACGGCTGAACAGCTCCGTACCGTCATACGGAAAGATGATGACGTGGCACTGCAATTGATGGAGGCACTCTGAAATCAATGAGCAACGATGAAAAACTCCATGATTTGGTTCATAGATCATGATGAAGAAGATAATCTCCACGCTTCAACGAAGATGGCAACGCGATAAAGAGGTTCTTCTTCAACTCGATGCTCAAGAGAGGCTCATGCTTCTTTTATATACTTGGGAAAGCCTTGCTTTTTGCCAAAAAGTGATGCTTTTGCTTTACTTTTGCTTTTGAGAGGCTCATGCTTCTTTTATACTTGGGCAAGCCTTGCTTTTTGCCAAAAAGTGATGCTTTTGCTTTTTACTTTGCTTTTGCCTTTTTATTAAATATTATTAATAATTGCCAAAGTTCTCGATTTGTGCTTTTACAACTTCAGAACCTTGCTTTTTGACCCTGGAGCTGCTTTTTGAAATAGCAGCTTTTAGCTTTTTGGTCCAGTTCGATGTCCTCTTTCCAATGGTGCCTTTTGCTTTTTGGTCAACATAGTTTGACTTTTTTGCTTTTTCTTGCTTTTTGACCAAGATTAGTGCTTTTTCCAATTTGGACTTTAGGAACCATGTTCCCATGTGTTCGGGCATGAGTTCTATATGAAAAGAGCTAGGAGGGCCAAATAGTTATAAAAGCGCCACAATAGGCTGCTTTTTATTGCTCCATGAAATGGCTCCTGACCCAAGTGAAAAGTGGTCGAACGTCGAGTATCTGGATCTCTAGTCCAATCTGAATCAGACCATCCAAGAAGAGTGCACCCTTGGCCATAGAAGATATCAAAGTCCAAAGTACCACGCAAGTACCGAAGAACCCTGAGAGCACACCGCCAATGCTGTTGACGGGGTTTGGATGTGAAAGAACTCAATAAGCTGACTGCGAAACAAATGTCCAATGCGGAGTAGGTCAACCAAACAAAACAACAGACGAGAACCCGATATTGTCCCTAATCAATCCTTGGAGAAGTATCAAGAAAAGAAAGCTTCTCACTAGTATCCATAGGAGAAGATATTGATCTGCATCCAGTTATCTCAAACCTGTCAAGTATCTCCTGTGTGTACTTCTGCTGGGAGAAGAAAATATCCTTAGGAGTCTACCAAATCGCAAAGCCAAGAATATAATGCAAAAGGCCAAGATCCGTCATCTCAAACTCTGTCTCCAAAGCATCCATGATTGAACGGATCCTCACAAAATAAGAACCTGTAAAGATGAGGTCATCAACATAGACCACAATGATAACAACCAAACCCCTCTCAAGGAGGATAAAAAGGTTCGAATCTGCAATAGAAGCCGCCTCAGCCCAGAAACGTCAGGGTAACGAAGAATGCTCAAGCATAGCACAGGTCATCTCCATGATGGTCCTGTTCTTTCTCTGCAACTCCATTCTGTGATGGAGTACATGTTGTAGTAAGCTGTCTCCGAATGCCATGATCCTTGCAATATTGTTGAAACTTCTGAGATGTAAACTCACCCCCTCTGTCAGTCCTGACAACCTTGACCAAAGAACCGGTCTCTTTTTCCACCTCAACCCTCCTATCACAAAAGTGCTGAAAAGCCTCATCCTTGGACTTCAAAAAGAAGACCCAAGTAAATCTAGAGAAGTCATCCACCATCACGAGCATCTACAACGCCTTACTCAAAGACGCGGTACTCATAGGACCACATAAGTCTGCATGAACAAGAGCAAGTGATGTCGAAGATCTGTGTGTCGCCTCCTTCTGAAAGGCGGCTCAGTGTTGCTTCCCTTGTAAACAAGAGGAACAAACAAAAGATGGAGCCTTGATGATCGGTGAACCCTCAACCAACCCATCCTTTGAAGCTCGTTGTAGAAGCTGATAGCTCAAATGGCCAAACCGAGCATGCCAAAGAGCTAAAGAAGAACTAGTAGAGAGCAAAGTGGTCAACTTGTACAAGCCACTATCTTGGACTCCCTAAGCCAAGACGCTACCAGTCTCCTTATCACGAATAGTGATCTCGTAACAAGAGAAGATCACCTCCACACCCTGAGCTATAAGAGCACTCACTGACAAAAGGTTAAATGCCAAATCTAGAATGAACAAAATGTCAGAGAAGTACCTCTTGTCCTCGGAGGAGTGGAAAATGAGGATGGTGCCATGTCCATGCACTCGCACGGATGAAGAATCACCCAAAGTGATACTGCATGTCCTGGTAGTAAAGTCCTCGAACCAATCCCGATGAGGTGTCATGTGAGCAATAGCACCACTATCCACAATCCAAGACCACGACTAAGAAGTCACAAGGGCCAGTACACGACGAGCACCACCATCATCCTTCTTGGTCTGAGACACCGTTGTAGAGGTAGAGTCCTTTGCTTCTTCATCCCACTTCTTCTTGTGACATTGGGGTTGTTTATGACCCTTCTTGCCACAGTAGTGACACTCGATGTCCTTATTTTTAGAAGATTTATTTTTGTCTTTGTCTTTATCTTTGTCGTTATCCTTGGAGTTCTTATCAGAACCCCCTTTCCCTTTCTTTTGTCGATTCTTCCCTTTATCCCGAGCAGCCAAAGCTCCATCAGAACCACCAGAGGTGCCATTCCACTCCTCAAAGCGAGACTCAATCTGCATAATGGAGGGGAGAACCTCCTCCCAATTGACTGGAACAAGACAAGGAGAAGAAACAAGAGACTAAAAGAAAGCATCAAACCTCTCTGGAAGCTTGGAGAGGAGCCGAATAGCCATATCTTGTGTCGAGATATCCTTGCCACAAACAGCAAGCTCGTCGCAGAGGCCCTTCATCTTCAAGATGAAAGCAAACAAAGATGGAAAGGCAAAAACTGACAAATTCATAAGCTGCTTTTCCAAAGCCAAAATCCGACTCGAAGACTTCATCTCGTAAAGATCTGCAAATGCCTTCCAAACTTCATGTGCAACATTTGTTGTACGCACATGAGAGAGAACGGAATCTTGACAATTCAACATCAGAAAGGAGAAAAAACGACGATCATTTGCCCGCCAAACATCAATCTATGCCTGAGTCACACCGGCAGTAGAAAGGATGGGAGGGGTGGCATTGGCAACTGTACCAAGCCAGTCCCGTAAGGCTGATTTCACCTTCACCTGCCATAAAGTATAGTTGGAGCCATCCAACTTTGCAGACTCAGAGAACATATGAAGAGTAGTCGAGGCACCCATCACAAAAGCTCGGGCTCAATCTCAAAAGAAAAACGCACAATCTCAGAAGAAGAAGTAACCTCCACAGGTAACGGATGCCACCAAACCTCAAATCAGAAAACCAAATTCTACAAAAACACCTGTAGAGGAAAAAAACGCAGCACAAACAGTGCTGCTGCCTTGAAACACAGCAGCCGACAGCTGTACAGGAGTCTCAGGGGGTCGAAAACCAATCAAGAATGACCACAAACTATAGTGGTGAAACGCTTGCAAGAGGCAAGCCAACCGGCAGCAAAACTGAGAAGAAAAAAACGCATAAGAGAAGGTGCTGAAAACTGAGCATAAACAAGGGCAGCAAAGTGAACTCTGAACCTAGAGCAATGGTACCATGAAAGAGTGCACAAAGCGGAAGCAAGATAAGCACTAGAGTGTGCTGATCTGAGGAGTACATCTGAAGTTGGTGTCTCATCAAAGAGAACAACTAAATGAGACAAAAAGTACAATAAACTGATTGTCCTACAGTTATAAGAACAGAACTGTAAGACTCCGAGATGATACTGAGTAGAAAATACTAGAAAATACTGAAAAATGTATATCAGATAGATCCATGTATGCTGATCAATTGAAGTGTTGCCCTCTCCTTAGATCAAGTATCCCCGCCATGGGGCTGTCTAGAATGGAGAGGTCGTAGAAGCGAGGTAGGCGCCTCCGATGCCGAGCAATAATGGCTCTGATCTCGCGATGGTGAGGATGCCGTGGTCAGGATCCTGGTGGGCGTGGCCGATGAGCACGACATAAGATAACTGCTCTATCAGTGGTGACTCCCCGGTGCCCTGATGGCCCAATGGAGGAGGTATCACGAGGTGTGTAGGCTGGGTTGCTGGTGCTGGTGCCGAAGAAATCTGTCAGGGTCCTCTGTCTAGGTACATCATGGCTCGGCCTCCTGTCTGCCAAGAGGGTCTCTCTGTGCCTCCTGAGCCCAAGTAGAAACAATCCCAAGCATCTCACGTAACGGCCCAAAACCCTCTCGGAAGAGGCAGTGATATCTCCCTCGGATCTCATAATAGAGTGTACATCGGCAAATGTAGTGTTCCTCTGTCTCTACCTCCTGGTAGCATAGCTGACAAATGAGTGGTGTTAAACACCATCAGCTTGGTTTTCCCAAGTTTGACTGTCAGATCCCTATCCGCACAGAAAGCCTGTAATTCATCCAAGTGTCTCTGTAATCCCTCTAGAGAGTCTGAGATTAGAACAATATCATCAGCATATAACAAGATGGGTATAACAAGATGGGTATCAACACCCCTGCCAGGCATGCCCTTGGGCCTCCCAATCTATCTACATAATCAGAGACCGCATCAATGTACAGTCCAAAGAGGGTGGGCGATAGCGGGCATCCCTGCTTCACCCCTATCGTGCTGGTCACCCTATCAAATAGTCCGCCTGGAGCTCGGACTCTGCCTGTCATCACAGACTCATACAAAGCATATATCCCCCACTGCATATCCTCGGGTACCTCAATGTCATGCAATCTGTGCATAAGCCTGGCACATGGTACGGTATCGAAGGCTTTGCGGAAGTCCACAAAGCAGCAGTATATCCTTCTCTTCTGTGCCCTACCCTCTTCAATAAGTGCCCGAAGTGTCAGTATGTGATCCAAGGTAGTGAGAGAGAGAGAGAGAGAGAGAGAAAGAAAGAAAGTTGTATTAACGTCTACTAGAGGCCGAACTCGACCTATGAGACAAATCAATGTACAACTGTCAATGTCTTCTGGATGTCCAGAAAAAAAAAAGGACAAAATGAAATAAACTATGAAAGTACTGAGCTAGTGCGGGGGTGCGATGGATGGAGCACTTCTGCTAGAGGCTCAAGATGCAACCTATATGCGTAGGGTATACAAGAATGCAATGCAAATCTGTCTAGCTCCAACCAGTACCATAATGAGGGTGTAATATGTGATACATAGGCGATGGCGAGGCAAAAATACCTCGCAGCATGATCTCCGGGTGTGAGCGTAAGTGAGCTAGCCGCTCCTAGATATGTTGCTGATGTCGAGCCCGTATCTCTGTGATCTCCCTCTGATGTAGTCTCGGAGTCTAGTAGCCTGGTGCTCTCGGTCTCCGTTTGGCTCGGAGGTCCGCATCGCGCTGAAGTGTAACCCCCTCCTGTGTCAGGGTGGATAGATCTCTGGAAGAAATCAATAGCTGGAGCTGTCGCCCACCTCTCCCTGTGGTATGAGTCCGTATCAGTGTCTCTCTGTGGCGTTGTGTCTCTAGCAAGAACTGGCCAAATCTGCGCTGGTCTGCAGACTCCATGATCCGGCGGAGTGAGGGATGTCCACTAAAGATGGTGGTGCAACTATGCTGAATATACTCCAATGAAGCAATCCCAAGCAAGAGACATAAAAGGTCTCGTAAGTGAGGGATACAAAACAGGACTACACTATGAAAAATGAGGGAGGCAAGCCCACCTATAAATAGGTCATGAAGGGGCTGGCCAACTGGACAAAGAGACTTGGCCGAATGGAGAAATGGAGCTGGCCAACAGAAGAGACACCACCCAACCTGGGAAAAATACCAAGAAAGTAGGGAAAAATGCCAGGAAAATAGGGGTGGCCAGCTCACAACCAAGGGCCATAAAAGAGATCAAAAGGGGACTCCAAACATGGGCAAAAACTGGGGATGAATATGCTAACAGTTTCTGCTTAAGTGATTCAAACAAAGTTCAAACCTTAAACTAGATGCCCAAGACAGAGACACGTGATGATGTTTTAGAGACAATATGCTTCTATACCATGTCCTAACCTCAACTTATGGATCCTCATCCACAAACACGCAACATGATGACCACAACTATCTAAAGAATGTATTGTTGGAAATAGGGTTTGGAGAAACTAGGGTGGAAAGAAATGATGGTTAATCATGGTGATTAAGCATAGAGATTATACTAAAGAAGGAGATTAACACAAGAGAATGAGCAAAAGAGATGAACACAAGAGACTAGCATGAAGCAAGGGCATTAATTCTAATTAGTTGATAAGCCTTATATAGGCACCAAAATCACATCAAAGTGAGCACAAAAATAGTCCCTCTATTTGACTTTTGCTCACGGTAAATGTGACTCCTGAATTAACCTTTGAGCCTTTTCAAATGTTGATGCATGATTATTTACTATTTCGAACACTCCCCCTCGAATGATTATCGATCACTTAAGACGTGTGGATTTACTAAGCTCTACTAGGCTTTAGTTTCACCACCTAGTCTAGACATGTTTGGATTTACCAAGCTCTTTTTTGCTTTGGTTTCACCAACTTAGTCTAGCGAAGTTTTTACAAAAGAGTGTGAGTGTCTTTGGTTCAAGGAAGCCTTTTAGAAGGCCCATTCATAACCTTGAACAAGGTTGACCACTTCTTGGAAGCCGGTTCTTCTTCACTACTTGCTAGTAGTTACGAAATGCATTTCAAATGGTATGAAACTTACGAAACGTTTCAAACGTATGAAACACATTTCTTACCTTGCCAAGCCCTATCCACATGAAATTGGGCCTTTTTTATCAAATCGACCAGACTTCACACTTTTCGAAAAAGACGTCTTTCTACACCTGGGATTCTCAACACTAGCAACCTGCATGTCCACAAATCACTGCCAACACAGCCCCTCCCACTCCCACTCTTCTCGACCTACATGCCTACCATATCTCAAGTTGGTTTAGTCAATTTTCACTAAACTTTCTTTTCCCCCCAAAAAAAAAAAGATCGTGAAATTGGGGATTTTTCTTGCCAAGGTGCTAATGGGGATTTTTCTTGCCATGGCGCTAATCTTGCCCCTAAACGTCACTCCTTTATAAAAATAAGGTGGTTCTGGCACTTCAAAGCGGAAATGTGATTTTTGCAAGGTTTCTTTAGGTGATAGCATAACCTGCATTAAGGCCCATTTCTCAGGTTTGAAGGGAGAAGGCATTGGTCCTTGCTCGTTGGTGAGAAATCAAAGCTGCCCTACAAGAATGGAAAAAATAGCAGTTGGGTATACAGGGTTGTGATGTTGAAGGTAGTGAGGATACAGATCATGCATCCAAGAGAACAGGAGTGGGCTCAGAGTTAGATGCTGATGCACAGAGCCAAGCAGGATTTGTGAGTGTTGGTAGTTCCGCTCCGACAGTAAAAAGAAGCTCTTTGCTTGTAGGACCTAGAGGCTCACTCAAGAGAGCAAGCATTCAAGCAAGCAATAAGTGAGACAACCAAGAAACTCGCAAGGCTATTCATCCAATGCACTTTGTCTTTTAACATTGTGTGCACCCCATGATGGAGAAAGTCCATGAAGACAATCAACCGCATTGGAAGTGAGTTGGAGGGACCCTCCTATGCTAGCATGCACGACATAGAGCTCAAAAAAGAGAAACATGCATTGAAGATGGAGGTGGAGCCACTTAAATCCACTTGGACCAAGTATGATTGCACACTCTTATGTGATGGGTGGACAGATGTATGCAAGAGAAGTGTGTACAACCTTTTAGCGTCCTCTTGCAAGGGCACTATGTTCTTGCGTGCCATTGTTGCATTATGCCTGGGACAATGGTAACAAGAGTTTATACGGAAACACCTGTGGGAGGCTATTATTGAGATAGGCCCACAAAACATAGTGCCAGTGGTCACTGACAATGACAGCAACTGCCTCTCTATGGGACAGATGCTAGAGGATGAGTTCCCACAAACTGTATAGAATAGACTCCTTGTGCATCCCATAGCCTAGACCTGCTATGTCAGTTGCTTTTGCACGCACGAGAAAGTTGGTGGCAAGAGGCTGAGGCGTTGGTGAAAGGCCTTCAGTCAATCTACAGTATTCTTCGCATCACTAACATGGAGGATAGTACTCTTGGACTCTTGTACGAGTTCATGGACCGCATCATAATCAACAATCATCAAGTTCATTCAGCAATTCAGTCATTCCATCATTAGTAGTCAGTAGAAGTCATGTAGAAAGGGGCCACACGTCACCCCTAGGGGCTGTATCATGTTTATTTAGCATCTTGTTCTTAATCAAGCTTAGTGCTGCGGATCAATATACCAAGGCTTCCGTGCATGCAACATTGGTATCAAAGCATTCAAGCTCAGCTTACTAAGCATATGCCCAAGGAAGGTGCACAGTTCCAACAGAAGAATGTGACAGGGTAGTAGATGGAGTGGTCAACAAGCGAAGCTAGAGGAAGCATTCCCTGAGGGTATGTATGCATAACTAGTACATCATTAAGCTCTCATATCAGTTCCAAAGGCCTAGCAACAGGCATGATTAGGATCTGGCAGGTGACCGCCGTTGTGTGAAGGGTAAGGGAAAAGCAGGAATGGGAACTGTAAGCCCAGCGGGGCGTGCCCACAGTTGCATAGAAACGCGTTTCATACAGGTTCGAAACGTACGAAACGTTTCGAAACGTTTCGAAACGTATGAAACGCGTTTCATACATCATGCATATTTTAAAAACCTTAAAAAACGTTTCCTTTCATACATCATGCATATTTTGCATCCCCTTTGGAGGAATGAGGAGCAATACCTCAATGAGGAGCTAGAGTCAGGATGGGTCGAGTACATTACCAAGTTGGTGGGAGTGGGAGGTGATATACAGCTTATGAGAAAGCTCGAGGATGAGCTTCTCATTTACCACAACGGTAGCCATATGTTTGGGCGAGCTACTGCATTGCTCAGGGAGACACAGTTGGAGCCAGTGTCTTGGTGGGAGAAATACGGTATTGGGACACCCAACTTGGTAAGGTTTCTTGATTCTTGAATCTTGTATCTTTGTCTCCTGAGTCCTACTCTTTCAAAATCTACATTCAAATGCTACTCTCTTTTTGACTCTAACTTAACATTCTTTTTTGTACAATGTAGAGACGGATTGCATTGAGAGTTCTCTCCCAGGATTGCAGTTCAGGGTCTTGTGAGAGAAACTGGAGTACATGGGCTCTTTTTCACACGAAAAAGAGAAATAGACTCTCCTCAGCACAATTGGAGAGGCTTGTCTTTTGTCATTGCAATCTCCGATTGCTAGAACAAAAGGGTCATCCCATTGAGCCTCGCCAAGTGAATCCAGATAAGATTGATATCATGAAGTGCAAGGAGATTCCCGACACTCCTCAGGAGGAGAGAGACATCTATTCTATGCTCTATGAGGAGATCATGGCTCCGGCTCGCACTACACGATCTTCTCGAGAGGCTAGTACTAGTGGTGCACCTGCACCTCTAGAGGATGAGGCATTTGAGGACTCGGCTACCAGTAGTGACCTTGAGAGTGAGGCTGCAGAGGCAGAAGATGCAGATGAGGATGAGGATGCAGATGAGGATGCAGATAGTAGCTAGCAGCTGCCAGTATCATTTTATTTGGACATGTTATTTAGTTTGAACTTTGGACATGTTCTTTATTTTGATCTTGGATTTTGAGTCATGACTCATCACCCACGTGGTGATCCTTTTGATTTCTATTTAGTCATCAATGATCACCCACGTGATTTGTGATATCATCATATATTACATGTATTTTGTTTTTATTGAAATGAATTCAATGTGGTCTCTTATAAGTTATGTCAACAGTTATTTCTTTTGTATATTTCAAGTAAAAAATATACATGTTTTTTCTATTTTGTATGAAACCTTTTTGTACCCGTTTCTTACCTTTTATGAAACGTTTCAAAACGTATGAAACCCGTTTCATACCTGCCGTTTCTGAAACGCCTCGCAACTATGGGCGTGCCGTGACAGACTCAACCACGTGTCCAAGAGATATAGAGAGAGAGGGGGGAGAGAGGAGGCAATAGGGATCCGCACAGTACACCACATTGAGCGGGGAACAAGCCCCACCCCCTTTCAGGAATTTATTCAGGAACAACCCACGGACATGCTAGCCAGGATCAATACAATCAATGAATACAAAACAAACAAATACGCTAATGTAGGATATCCAAGTCGATGTCGATGTCGACGCACAAGATCTCTGATGTCGAGCACACCACGGGGATGACCCACAAGTATCTCTCACCGAACTAGTTCCAGATGCAATATCCAAATCCAATGGATCCCAAGTCCAATGAATCCAAATCTCAGTCCAAATCCAAGCTCCATGACTACGCTCTATGTTCCATGTTCATGTCCAAGCTTCATGCCCAAGCTCTATGTCCAAGTTATTCACGTCTATGCTCAAGTTCAAGCTTCCATGGCCAAGCTCTATGCCCAAGTTCCATGCTCATCCCATGAATAATCTCCACAATTCCTATAGCCTTGTTGATGATAAAACCCTAGTGAAGCTCTTCCTGGCAAGAAAACTGATATAAAACCTGTTTTAATGGTTTTCGGGCAATAAAAACCTCCAAAAAGCAGTTTTTAGGGTTTTTGAGTAGTTTTAGGGTTTTTAGATTTTTTAGGGTTTTTTTAAATTTTTTCTGTCCGTACAGCTATACGAAAAGACCGTGACATGGCACTGGAGTTGCTGGAGGTGCTCTGAAATCAGCGGGTAGCGATGAAACACTCCATGATTTGGTTCGTAGATGATGATGAAGAAGATAATCTCCACGCTTGAACGAAGATGGCAACGCAATGAAGAGATTCTTCTTCAACGTTCTTCTTCAACTTGATGCTCAAGAGAGGCTCATGCTTCTTTATACTTAGGGAAGCCTTGCTTTTTGCCAAAAAGTAATGCTTTTGCTTTGCTTTTGTCTTTTTATTAAATATTATTAATAATAGCCAAAGTTCTTGATTTGTGCTTTTACAACTTCAGGGCCTTGCTTTTTGGCCCTAGAGCTGCTTTTTGAGAAAGCGGCTTTTAGCTTTTTGGTCCAGCTTATAATCCTCTTTCCAATGGTGCCCTTGGCTCGTGGTCAACCATGTTTGACTTTTTGCTTTTTCTTGCTTTTTGACCAAGAATGGTGCTTTTTCTTAATCAATCCTTATGGACCCTGTCCCCGTGTCTTCTTCCACCTGTCTGGTGTCCGGGCATGGATTTCATTATGTGAAATAGAGCTAGGAGGACCAAATAGTTACAGGGATAGCACTGGGACACATGCTCAGCTCTTCAGCAAGACTTGGAAGTGGAGATCAGAAGTGGAAGGTGTTCAGACAAAAATATCAGTCAAAGTCAAAGTCAGTTAAGTAGCAGGTCAAAGTCAAAGTCGGTTAAGAAGCACGTCAAAGTCAAAGTCAAAAGCAATCCAGGAAGGAAGGATGACAGAGTGTCCACCCCGTCATCAAGTTTAGCAGGAGGGAATGTCACGTGCACGCCCGTGCCATGGCTAATCTTCGGCATGAACATCATTAATCCCTGATTAATCATCAATTAAAGTCAATGTGCAGGTCCTCTACAGTAGTAGCACCATCAAATCAGTAGCATTAGCAATAGTATCATCATCAGTAGCATCAGTAGTATCATCAGTAGCATCAATAGTATCATCAGCTTCAGCAGCATCCACATGATCATCATCACAAGGAGGGCATGGAACCCTGTCGGCAGCCAGCATAACAGCAGTCGACAGCCAGCATGGGATGTCAAGCAACAAGCGACAGCATCTAGGTGAAGGCCACTAGGTATGGGGAAGGCAGTACAGTAAGCGCAACATTGAAGGCACTAAAGTCGGTATTTTCCATGTCCAGACCTGGCCGACAGCATTTGTTGCCCGCCGACCTGTACCTCAGCATGATATATAAGCAAAAGGCATCTCATAATCAGCAATCGTCAATTTCATTCAGCAAATCAGTCATTCCATCATTAGTAGTCAATAGAAGTCATGTAGAAAGGGACTAGAGTCACCACTAGTGGCTCACCAAGGGCTTGCATCATGTACATCCAGTCAATAACCTTTTTGTACCATATAAAAATACAAGAAAAACACTAACACCAATCTTTGTGTTCTTCTCTCTCCTCTGTCTTAATCATGTTTATTTAGCATCTTGTTCTTAATCAAGCTTAGGGTTGTGGATTAGTACAGCAAGGCTTTTGTGCATGCAACAATATGGGATCAGTGCCCTCACTTGGTGAGTTAAATTCTGAAAGTCGAGACTATTTAGTGCAAGTTATAACTTAGCATATTATGTGAATCGTGACAATTTACAGCTTACCACTTATCCGGGTATTGATAATTGTGGTATGTACTTACAAAGTTTCTTTCTTTTAATGACAAAAATGCCTCGCCATATGAAGAAGTGAAATGGACTGTGTACTACCCAGCTGGAGCGGTTGGTGTATTGCAATGAGCTGGAGCGGTTGGTGTATTGCCATTGCAATCTCTGCCTGCTTAGCCAATCGGGCAACCCGAAAGAGCCTCACTAAGTCAATGTCGACAAAATTGACATTGAAAAGGTGAAGGATGTCCGGAAGATTCCTCCAAAGGAGCACGGCATATATGCCATGTTGTATGAGAAGTTGATGACACTTGCTTGTGTCACACGAGCACACGCATTGATAGTAGCTGCTAGTACTAGTGCGGCAGTCGAGGCACGTGATTTGGATGCATCGTCCTCTTGTGAGAGTAAGACTAAGTCAGCCAAGGAGGCTACTGATGAGGACATCGAGGATGTTAAAGATTTGGAGGAGGATTGAGTGTCCACTTCTTGGGCCTCTATTTTGTCATGCTTCATTTTGTATTACAGACCTCAATGTTCTTATCATGATTCATCTAGATTCTATAGATAGTACTGAGTAGACTCGTCATTGTCATATTGATATGATGTATCATGTATCATGAATCAAGATTCAGTATCCCACTGTTTTTCATTTTTCTTTGAGTAGTAAGCACTTTGAGTGGACTCTTGACTCTCTTATATAATGTCTTTGAGTTTTTTAGTCAGGGTAAATGTAACTCCTGATTTAACCTCTGAACCTTTGAACTTTTGCACACTCAAATGTTGATGGATGATTATTTGCTATTTCTAACATGTATTCCCATTTCATGCACACATTACAGGATCACTCAGGGCCAGAAGGGGTGTAAGAACAGCAAGCCTTCTAGTGACAAAACACTTACTGAAGCATTGTTGCAGAAAGATCTCCACATGCATGAAGACCTGCAAGAACAAATGAGGGCATCACTCTTTCTTCAGGTTCAGATGATCCAAGTTGTTTGTTGACATCTTTTTCTTCAGGTAAACAAGATTCCCCCTGCAAACCCCTTCCATTTTTATCTTCCATTGTTTGACTTGACAGCCTTTCAGGACCCAGATTAGATAGGAAATTCTGCAACTCCATTTGGCTACTTCCACACATGACATGAAATGTAGCCGTTTGCGGCCCAGTGACATGAGTACAATCTGCTGTTCAAATACCAAGTGAGAACATAGATACAATAATCATGTGGGTGATTATAAGGTAGGAATAACTGCAATAACAACATAACTAGGCACACACACACACACACAAACACGTATGTCTGTATATACCTATGCATACATACATACATACACAAACATTTGTGTATGTGAACGTGCATGCACGTGTGTACCTTCATAACATTAAACTATATCCAAGCTTATTACAAGTGGCTATAACTTATTTTAAGGGAGCAAGCTAATAGTGAATGTATTTACAACTTTATTTGTGAGTTTGTACCTTGTTTTGATTTTCTTGAACAGGACAAGTAATGCTTTTTGATTCGTGCGCTCCGCTCATTCGTCACATTGGCATGATGTGCACATGCATCAAGTGCCACAACAGGAAGCCCGTACTCAAAAGCCAACACTTGAGCAAGATAACCCTGATTTTATATGTAAGAAGAATAACTTATCAAAGAACTGCAAAGCTTGCTGCTCCATTATCTATCAGCTGAACGCATGCCACCAGTACAGTGCAGATACTAATACCTGTCCTGCTCCGACATCCACAATGTGTGTTGCATGTACTGCTTGTGCCAATCGATCAACTACTGCCGAGAGAACCTCCACCTTCATATGTGAACAAACTCAAATTTAAGGTTTTTGGGGTTAATCAACAAAAAAATAGATTTAAGGGGGCAATAGCCTGAATGACCTTTCATGATTTTTAAGCAGTTAGGACCATAGCTATGAGAAACAGAAACCGCATTTGGTGAGTGGCCGGGGGAGGAGGAGGGCACATCAGCAAGGAAGATGGCAGAGGAGAAGAGAGGAAATGAAGGGATTTAACAGGAAATGGAAGAGGGAAGACAAGAGAGGAGATGAAAGAGGGAAGAGATGAAAGAGTCCAAGAGACCGCCTCTGTCCCCCTCCCCCCCCCCCCCCCCCCCCCCCTTCAGATCCTCACTAGGGACTAGAGAGACATGCTCTCAGGCAGTGGAGCATCAGGTTCCCACTGTTGACAACCCTGGTGCCGAAGAGTGGTGGACCATTGGCCCAGACCCGGGCCTTCAACCGACTTCCAAAGCTGAGCGTTGCCATCGGCGTGCCAAGCTGGCAGAGTACGGAAGGATTCGGTTCTGTGAGAGAACCGTTTCGAGCATTTATCACAGCACCCACCCGTCGGCGATGGGCCCCCTCCAGTCACAGCAAGGGTCCCTCCAGGCCCCTCCGGTTTGGCGGCCGCTCCCCCAGCAACCTCCCTCTCCAATGGATCACTCCCAGCGCCCCCCCCCCCTCCCTTTCCTCCTCCTCCATCCTCGCCTCCAACTCTTCTTCCAGAGTCCCCTCTGCCCCGTCCTCTTTCTCCAAGCCCACACTGCACCTCTGCAGAGCACTCTTATCGCCCTCCAACAGCACTCGACCTGAAGCGGAGGTGGCTGGCAAGCTCCGTTCGCCGCTCGATTCATCGGAGCCACTTCCCCAGTGAGGGCTCTCTTGCTAGAGTCCCCAGGTGGGCCCCCCAGATCTTGGGGCTGCCTGTGGATTACAGTTTCTTTCGATGTCTTCTAGTGGGAAGTGACAGATATTTCTGAGAAGATAGTAGCTCCCATTCGGATGTGTGGTGTTTCGTCACCCTAGACCTTGTACGCCAGAGAGTGGCATGATGATCTTCTCCTTTTCTTTGAGTGCAGCCCTAGAGACGGAATGGGACTCGAAGTCGATGGCTGTCGCCATCCAAGGGCAGGCAATTGAGCTTTCACACCATCTTCACGATCTTCGCATCACCGACGTGCTAAACCCACTTCTGGCCCTTGGCTAGGATGGAGCTTGGAGGCTCAAGCCATAGAGACCACGACGGGGAGGTGGTAGCCTCCAGCTTGGAGGTGCTGCTCTTTGTATTCTTGCATATCTTAGTCGCAATACCCCTCCCCCCTTCCTTACAGATACCTCCATTGTGATCGATGGAGTTCGGAGTATGCCTACTCTGATGCTCGGACAAAGTGGCGACACACGGAGGACAGGACCCGCGCCTTCGCCCCAAGACTGATTGTGATTATTCCTCATCTAAACCCATGCCCAAGACTCTTCGAGTGGAGGGCAGTTCCGATAGTTCCGCCTCCCACAGAGATTGATATGCGGATAGCCTCATGGAACATTCAGGGTTTAGGAGGCCCTCAGTGCTTTCAGAGGTGAGGCATCCTCAGAGGTGAGCTTCACAGAGCTACAGTTGGGGGACCCATCGACATTCTTTTCCTCCAAGAGCACCACCTTTCGGAGGGGCGTACCCGCCGTTGCGAGAAGATTTTACCAAGCAGGAGTCACTTTTTGGTCTCCCTCTTTCGGGCCCTCGGGGACGCAGGGAGTTTTTGTCAGTGAGCAGCTCTTGCCAACACTGACAGGCTCAAGTGTCATAGTCTATAGGCAAGCACAGTGGGTTACCATTATGATTGGGGAGGATTGCATGGCTTCCTCAATGTTTATGCCTTGAACGCTGCCACAAGAGAGCCATTCTTCTGGAGCATAGTCCGTCAGACCCTTCCTCAAGCTGACTTTTGGTGCATGGGTGGAGACTTTAACACGATTGAGGCAGCAGAGGACAGATTCGGAGGAGGCACGGCCACAGTCTCAAGCGCAAAGTACTATGCATGGGAGGAGTTGATACTGGCACTCGGGGGACAGGATCCTTGGCATCTTCCAGCGTCTGGGCGCAGCCCTGGGAACCTGTGCTTCTCACGGTCTAATAGGACGAGCACTGGCCCCAACCTCTCTCAACTTGACAAATTTTATGTGGATGAGTGGGCTTGCGGCCATGGGGGCATGATCGGCATCTTGGCGGGCACTACTTTTTCAGATCACGCTCCAATTATTATGTCCTTAAGGGACACCTGGAGGCAAGCCAAGCACACGAGCTCTAGGATTATGGACAGCCTTATACAGAACCCCAAGATCAACAACAAGATAGAGCAGATATGGGTGGGACTGGATTTTATTTCAAGCTCTGTCACGTGCACCTTGAGGCTTGGATGCGGGCCTTGGTGAGATTAGCAACTTTTTGCAAGAGGCAGCTCAAAGCAAATTGGGAGTCTAAGGAGGGATCTTGCTTCTCTTCAACCGCTTCACGAGAGTTCC
The DNA here is from genome assembly GCF_041138505.1 of Cibotium barometz. NCBI lineage: Eukaryota > Viridiplantae > Streptophyta > Polypodiopsida > Cyatheales > Cibotiaceae > Cibotium > Cibotium barometz. The sequence continues at coordinate 29,771,660 of NC_141075.1, read as the reverse complement.
CCCGATAGCCCTTGGATTGAGAATCAGCTTGCTACCGCCTGTATGGAGCCCGAGACCTTCTCCCGAGCATGTATTGGTCAGGTACAACGGCGGTTGATCCGGAACTTCTTATGGGCCAGTGGTGCAGGAGGCTTGCCAAGGCCAAGGTGGCATGGAGAGTGATCATTCAGCCATGACATAAAGGGAGCCTAGGCATCATCGACCCTGCTATTCAGAGCCGCGCCCTGCTGGGCAAGCTAATTGTTAGAGGACTCCTTCCCAGTGGTGAGCCTTGGAAGGACTTCCTCTTGGCCCGAATTTCAGCCCGCACCCCGAGTCTAGAGGGCCCTTGGCCGCAGAGTACTAGATGGATCTTGACAAAGATGTGGGCCCGCAAATTTAGCCCAGCTTTTTGAGGACAGATTTGCAGCCAGTTTACCATGGGGCACATTGAGCATAGGACCTGCCACATCACTTGGAGATTGGCTTGCAGTGTGCACATAGGCAGTTACCCCCGGAGGTTCAGAAGAGAGGCCTAGCAGGGATCCGGATAGAGAAAGACTCAGCATCGACATCGACTCTGCTATTCCTCAAGAGTGGTTGACCCCTATCCTAGACCCAACCCTGCCTCTGTGGCTAGGCATGTTTACTAGGCATGATATTCTTTTGGTAGTCCACGGAGCGGACGAGGGCACTGGTTGATCACTTTTTCTATTGGTCCCCATGGCAGATTAAAGAGATCTGAGCCCCCCTTGGAGGATTTCAATGGCCACACCTTACAGCAGGTGAGGGTGACTGGATTTCAGTCACATGAGTGGCACATAGACCCCCGCTAGCCAAGGAGAGATTTTGGCGACTATGGATATGGGAGAGCCAACCTCTCACGCGCCTCTAGTCAGATCCAGGAGAGTGGACTTGGCGTGATCCTGCTGATTGGGAGGAGACTCTAGATGTCCCCTTTTTTGCATAATCAGCACGGCTAGGCCGCAGAATTCAGATGCCAGAGTTTGATGGCACCCCGGCAGCAACAATACATTGGCAGTCATAGGGCCTCTCCCAACTGTTCCCTTAGATTTTTGGAAGAGGCTCTGGTATAGTTTTCGGCGTCAAAAGACCACCCTCTTTCTTTGGTTGATGGCACACACGAGCTTGGCAATTGGCAGGTGGTTGGCCATTGGAGGTCGACCAGCACTTTGCACGAGGTGCAGCCACCCTCAGGAGTCCTAGCGACATTGTCTTTGGGATTGCCCTAAGGCTCGGCAAGTTTGGTAGCGGATTCTCCACATCTTCACGATGGACAAGGCCTCTACCCGGATCATTACATGGGGCACCGTCGATTGGACCACAGAGGCTGAGGTTGTCGGGACTTACGAGGAGGATGGTGAGGGGCTAGCCCTTCAGATTTCTCACCTCCGCATTTCGATAGCACCCAGTCACAACCCCATCTACTGACCACTTGCGACCGGAGTTTGTAGTAGCATTGCAACCTGGCACATATGGCGAGCTAGATACAGCAAAGCCATCGAGGGTACCCACACTCCGCCTACGGAGTCCATCGGGAGCATTTGGCTCGACATCATCCATACCCTCCGCGATCAGTGGGGGAAGTTTGCAAGGTGGCTCTAACCACATGCGGAAGTGGCGGGAAGCTTTCTTGAGGCTCGCGGCCTTGCCCTTTTCTCACCAATCGAGGTGGTGATCCCACTTGGCATTACGGACCACCTATGTATGAGATAGCTTTCTCCTCATAAAGCGGCCAGCCGGAGGGGAAATGCATCTTTCTCCACCTTTTGATTATTTGATCCCTGCCTTGTACATGAGGTGAGTTTGTATCTAGCCCATCGTGGTGGCGGTTTTTCATTAACTAATAGAAGGATCTTTTTCCCGGAAAAAAGAAATGGGATTTCCAGAGGGAAACGCTAGGGAGATGCCAGAAACGGGAGAGGGACCCAAGGGGAGAGGGGAGATTTGTCACTAGCTTTAGCCACAGTTCTTAGCCATTTTTCCAAGCCTACACTTGGAAATTGTGGACATTGAACAAAAGCAGACCACGTTTCTACTAGCTGCTTGCAAACATGGTGGAGCCCAATTCTATTACGTATCCGCACACCTGAACTAGCCCATCTTTTGTCAAGGAGAATTATATAAAGCATGGCACAAAGTACTAATTTTGAAAAAAAAGTCATTCACATGAAAAAAAAAAAGTCTTCCTGTGGTAAAACTGTAATTAGTTGAAAAGCTCAGAGGCTGTGGAGGCACCTTAATTTTGTTTCATGTAGAGGAGAGGGTGCAAACAATATCCGACCAAATGACAGAGTGAGTGAACATGGCTACTTGCTGTATGGTGACCCTACGAGCTAATACTGTACACACACCACCTCAGGATTATATGACTATATAAACACTGTGATTCACAGGCAAGATGTTTCAGGGAAAATTAGAACAGGCTTCACATGGTTGTACAATGGGTTTGGCAATCAGGTGTTGGGGTTTGGCCGTACAACTGCTTCTGATCACCTCTCTCCGGCCCTCCCAATACGACCAAGTTGTCCAGGCAATAGTGAGGGAGTTAAATGCATTCCAAAAAAATGCCTATGTAAAGTTGCCTTTGTCTGGCTAGACTCTACAGCTAGAGCTTTAAACCCACAAGTATAGAACATCAAAAGTAGTTTAAGAAGCACATGCAGATTTCAGAATTGAGGATAAATAGGAATACAAGAGATGAAGGAAGACATGTGGCAAGCTAGGTTTTTACAGTTGGTCCTCTTATTTTGGCATAACCTATCAGATGCTTAATTCTACACTATAGCATATACTCGTCTTTTGATGTTTGGGTAGTACCGCAAGCCACCATAGGTCCCACTTACATCCAAATGTGACACATCAGCTGCTGGCATGGCATGCTAATGCCAAGGCAAGAACATATGGCATGTTGCACATAGCTATGAACAACATGCTTATCCTCTTCCCTACATATCACCCTCTCATGCTATTGTGGCACCTATACTGCGAGAGTGCCACATGGCACACTGGCTGAGGCTGGCACACACATACAGAAGGGTCCGCAAGCCTGTAGCAGAGTCAGGCAGCAAGGAAAAAAGTGCAAGGCAGTCGTGGAAAACATGGGCAACAGCCAGGCGGGACCTAGACAGGATAGTCAGGCCCACATGTGTGAAATGGGCAACATTAAGTGCTGGTCGTAAACAATAATACTGGCCGACAGCAGTTAAAGTGGCCAACTAGTAATATTGGTGCATGTATATACATCCGCTGGAAAATCACCAAAATCCTGCATTTCTCAGCGTTGGACTTCACACAGCGTTTCTCTGTAGACAAAGTGCTAGCCAGAAGCATTCAGCAGATCACAGGGTACAGTTGACCTTTTCACTCAGCCATATCTTCTGTGCTTGCAGGAATTCAGTTGTATACAGAACAGCAGTTTTAGGACTCGTGTTGTGTGCTTTCTGTTGATTCCACTGCACTTTACTCTCAAACCCTAGAACATAGACACGAGTGTTCTACAGCTATTGTATTCCCATGCTTCTAGGACCAAGAATGCACCAATATGCTTCCTTTACTTGCAAAATACTGTGATTGATTAAGGACACACATTCACACACAGATTACACATTTGCATATCCAAGACAGTTACAGACAACCTTGCAAGTCATCAAAAGACACCCCAAAAAGAGGCATACCTCATGTAGCTTCTTGAAGTTCATGCCCTGTCTCAAAACGCTGCTTATCTTAGGCATGGACAACCCTGGAAAAATCTACAAAAAAATTCAGTGACCATAAAGTATTTTAATTTTGCCCAACACGAATTAAAATGTTTCCATACCCCAAAACATTCCAATGTGACCCTGTGTATGCATTCATTAAAATGGTAGGTGATTTGGACTTCAGGCAATCAGGGTAAAGAGGTCATAAGAAACAGTTCGTCCATACTTGGCATGATAAAAGAATAACATACTTGAACTCTGTGCCTGCAATTAGTTTTTTTTCTCAAGTTTGGTTATGACTAAGGAACCTTGCCAAAACCCCATTCTTGTGTCCTGCAAATACTGTTATCTTGCAAATTGCCCCTTGGCTAGCTGTCAGGAAAACTGCAGCTTGTTCCTATACGAAGCTGTGCCTCTGAGGCAATGCCATCTTTTGATCCTTCAGGTTTAAGGCAGTATGCCTTCACCCAAGGACTGAGTTGATTGGGCATCCTTTGGAGGGGGCTCAGAAAGCTAGACAGCTGAAAATGCGCATTTCATTTCAAAGAAGACCCTTACTTATTCAATGGTACTGGCTACTCTACCTTGTGTGGCCCATTCATTAAGAAACCCCCAATGGTGTGGGCTTGGCTACAGGTCTGATCCAACAAAGGAACCTTACAAAAATAGCATCAGCTGAAGAGTTCGAACCCCCAACGGTGTGGGCTTGGCTACAGGTCTGTAGGAGGATTAAAAAATTCTCCCACAAACAAAAGAAGACGCAGCTAAGATTCAACAGCAGACCCTAGTTTGCTTCCAAATTCCAATATGGAAAAATGGGGTAGGGAAAGACCCTTAAAAATCCCCGACATGACAGAAATGTGGGTAGCAGGGTCTCTCATTCAATATGTTGGCATGCGGGTGGCAAAGTCTCTCATTAAGTTGCATGCCACAGTGACCCTTAGGATGACAAGGTCTCTCATTTAGAATTTGCACCACTACATCCTCTGAATTTGCAAACAAACTCTAATATGAACCAAAGGGATGCTAATCAATACACGCAAATTGACAACATCAACAAATCCAAGCACAACATGCCCAGATGCCTTCATCTACCATCCTACACAATTGGAGAAAAAATCTGTAATAAAAGAACAAGCACGATGCAAGGGTGGAATATGGAAAGGCTCAAGAGTTGTAAGCGTAGAGACAACAGCAGAGCATACCCTTTCAAGATCCCCGCCTGGCTGTCTAAACAGAGCCAATGATTGTGCAGTTTTTACGAAGTCCTTCAAGGAAGCGCACCAAGTGTCCTGGTGAAGCAAACACCCCAGGTCAGCACATGACTAACACGCTTTTCTGTCACAGCCCTTAAAATAGAATGAAATACAGGTCATATTACATAAACAAGTTGCAGTACATCGTTGCGCACAAATGAATGCATTTGTGAGAGAATTTAATTTTTCCCTGAGAAAATCAAACACTCAATTACTACAAGGGTACCACCCTTCCAAAATATTTGACAGTCAAGGCAGCAGACAACTCGCCAGACCAGCCCCACAGGGGAGGCACTAAGCCGGTTGTACACCATGTATAAATCATTAAAGGAACCTTGCATCGAGCGGAGTTGTGATTTTTGGTGTCCATTCCAGCCATTGCCCCTGTGCCAAAGATGAAGCTTTGAGGAGCCCGATTGCACACTATTGTCATTGCACAAGAGCACCCGGCAAAATGTCAATTATCTCTAGTGTGTGGGTGTAGGATCCAAGTCTCTTGTTGACTCAACGGAAAACTATTTCTCAGCTAGATCATCAAAGTTCCACCAATTGAACTAGAGTATCTATAGTGTTATATGTAGTGAATGAGCCACCAATAAAGCTAGAGTATCCATAGTGTCCATTAAAAAGAATGCCTCTTTGGAACAAAATTAAGCGTGCACGGTGCAGTATTAGAAAGCATTACCTTCAGCCTCCATTTTCACCTAAGTTGCTTGACTTCAACCAAGCTTATGTTTTGTTTCATCTAATAATCAGTTTCATAGCTATAGGAAATGTATGTTTTAGCATAATAAGAAGGGTAGACCTTCAGTTTCAAACGATTTGGATCTTTATCTAGTCATGTTGCATATGGCAAAAGAACATAACTTTTTACAATTCATATACACATTACTGATGATATTTGTAGGGCTAACTATTTCATTCTTTGGTTTCAAACCCACAAAACCTCATTTGTATTAAGGTAGCTGCTAGAGTAAGGCATATGAAAACCTTCCAATCCTCAAGGGTACAAAACCACCTCAAAAGCCTTCCAAGCCTCTAGGTTACAAAAATAATATGGTCTGCATACATACATGTGTACATACAATACAAACACATATGTGCATGTGTAATATGTGTGTGTGTGTGTACGTGTGTGCGTGTGTGCGCGCGCGCGTGCATGCGTGATTTGCTTCCCTCCTTGATTATGCTCAGTTCTTCTCCTGGTGCCGCTACTGGGCTCTATGGACCGTATATCATGCACGGAACACACAGTTATTTCAGCATACCTCGGTGGATGTTTATGCTTATTTTCGTTGTTCTTTGCTTCAGTCTCTTCGAGATGCTCATTTACCTGGACAACTTTCCTTGCCTCAGCTGGAAGTGTTTTATCACTGTTTTTAGCTTTTTGATACTGGCTGTCCCACTCTGGGACGGCCATGCATGTACATTTTAATTATAATGAAACAGTGGATTGCACCCAAAAAAAAGTGTGTGCATGCACGCACGTGTGCATATACATATATATGTTTATGGTACGTATGTACATTTACATGTATATATATAGGTATATATACGTATATGTATATACATGTAAAGATATGCTTTCTTGTATACATTTGCGTATAGCATATATATATATATACATCTATGTATATGTACATATTCATATACATATAAATGTATATGATACATATACACATGTACATGTACATGTGTGTGTGTGTGTGTGTGTGTGTGTGTGTGTGTGTGTACTTGGGTTTTGAGAAATTTATCCGTAAACCATAGCAATGAAATGTATGGAATGGCACTATAATTTATGGCCTCCCTCCGGATGGCATTGTCAAACACTTGGGATACCCCTTGGGTTGGGGATTGACAGCCAAACAAACATGTGATTGGTGTTCCAAAGACTCAAATCAAAATTGAAATACTGGAAATTGTCTACATGGCCACTGCATGTACGATTGCGCATAGTCCAATCGATCATTATGGCATATGTACATTCTTATCTTCCATTGGGGAAAGGCGAACTTACACTTTTACATTATGGAAGCCATGGAGCTATTTTGGAAAACAAAGCCCATGTCCATGTGCTAGCCAAAAAGGCAACCCTGATTCAAACATTTCTGGAACAAAAACAGCCCTAGACAATAATGATGTTAGCCTTGATGACCACCATGTCGCATCATAGAGAAAGCTCAGAGATATGCTACATCCTCTCAAACCATTGCCCCCTTTATCATCAGTAAGGAGAGGGGTTGGGATGTCGCCATGGGAAAAGCAAGGGTGTATCTCTGTTACTATGCAAAAAAAAACCCCAAAAAAAAAGATTGATATAAATGTGCCGATTGTAAATTTTCAAAAAAGCGAGGGAAAATTTAGAGAACTCCAGATAAAATCTGAGATATCACGTAAACCACTTACCAAAGCCTTCCCCTAGTTCTATGTACAAGAAGAGAGGTGCGAATCCTGCTCCCCATTGTTTTGTCCCACGTTGAACGTTGGAAAGTTGAATGCCTAAGATGTGCCTTCTTATATAGGCCACACATGGCTTTTCTCAACCCCAAAAAAAAAAACGCATACTGCTTTTTTCCCCCAAAAAAACAGGCACCCCCTTCTAGAATACCCAAAAAGCACCTATAATCGGGCTGTTTTAGGAAGTTCTTCAAGAAAAACAGCACACGTGCTCTCTTTTTTTTGTTTTTTTAGAAACAAGATCGAAAATAGCAACTCGCTTTTCTCTCTTCTCAGCGGCCTATGCCATTATATATACCGTCATAAGGTCAGATGAATCTAAACTTACGAATAATTTTAAAAGAAAGAAGAGAATCACCAAAAACAAACAAAATTTAAAAAAAATAAAATTTAAAATTTTTAAAAAATAATAATAATAATAATAACTTGCAAACATAGACAAATACATAACTAAATCACACACGCCCACATACACACAAACAAATTCTTTATTGAACCACAACAAAATAATTTCTAACAAACAAGCTAAATAAATTTTTAATAACTAATTAGCAAAAACAAACTTTAAATGACTAATTCACTAAAACAAAACAAGTAAAGACAAGAATACTACAAAAAAAGTGAACTTTACCTCAAAGATTGTCCAATCGTGAACTATAAGATCATCAACTTCATCATGCATAGCATGGACTAGGTGCTACTACATCCTTACTCACGTCATCAACGCCCCAGAGTAGGTGCAGATTTACATATAAAAAATTTTGTCCCAACCAAGAGGATACAATTTTTATACATAGACCAACGAGCTAAGTGTCTAGCACCCATTGTCCTGGTTCACTCTCCCTCTACTCTACTGCACAACCAGCCTGCTGCTTCACTGTAGGAAACCAGCCTCTCATGCTTTTCTTCACATGAAACCCGTCTGATGCCCACATAAGCCTCTGTGCGCAGGCTGCAATCAACCCTCTACCATAGGTTTCGGGCCATCAACTCAACACCCCTTGCCTACACGTATACAAAGCATGCAAGGGGACTCCTGGGTATCAATTGCAGCCTTATCGGGAGTTAAACCAGAGAAAAGCCAGAGTTTGCTGATGACACAGCAACTTTCCTTTCAGGAGACGTGGGGAATCTCCAAAGATTTGCGGAGGCGGTCAAGGTTTTTTGCCGCACATCAGAAGCACAGATCAACTAGCACAAGTCGTGTGGTTTTTGGGTAGGCTCTGCACCTGCACCGACTTGGCGCCCAGTTGAGGCTTTCCAGTGGATCCTGAGGGACACTCTAGTTCACTATCTAGTTGCCAAGTGGGCATTGATCTCTCTCCTATGCAACAGCTCGCCCCTCTTCTTCTCAGTATTCAGAGGAAGCCTTTATGCTGGAGTTCTACGCTAGCACGTAGAGTGGTAGGGGCGAACCAAGTTCTTCTTGCCACCATGTGGTACATCACTTCATGCTAGGACTTCTCTCAGGCATGTATTGGCCAGGTACAGCGGTTGATCCGGAACTTCTTATGGGCCGGCAGTGAAGCGAGGCCAGCCAGGGCCAAGGTGGCATGGAGAATGATCATTCAGCCACGTTGTAGAGGGGGGCTAGGCCTCATTGACCCTGCTATCCAGAGTCATGCCGTGTTGGGCAATTTATCGTTAGAGGACTCCTCCCGGTGGTGAGCCCTGGAAGGACTTCCTCTTGGCCCGGATTTCAGCCCACACCCCGAGTCTAGGGGGCCCTTGGCCACAAAGTACCAGATGGATTTTCACAGAGATGCGGGCCCACGGTTTTAGTTCAGCTTTTGAGGACAAATTTGCAACCAGCTTACTTCGAGCTTGGGATCACCTCAAGCCGGCCCTTAGGCAATAGCTCCGACAACCTCAGAGGAGCGGCTTCGGCAGCCTTTGGTCTAGAACCCCCTGATTTGTTTACCTAGTGGCCACATGTCTGACCTCATGTATCATGGGGCGCCTTGATCATAGAACCAGCCAGGTCCCTAGGAGATTGGATCGCACACAAGTAATTACTCCCAGAGATGCAAGAGAGAGGCCCAACAAGGGTCCAAGGTAGAGACAGGCTCAGCATTGACATCAACTTAGCTATCCCTCAGGAGTGGCTGACTCCTATCCTAGACCCGACTCCCCCAATGTGGCTAGGTGTGTTTACCATACATGATATTCTCATGACCCCACTAATCAGAAGGAGACTCTGGATGCCCCCTTCTTTGCATATACAGCAAAACTAGGCCGTAGGATCCACATGCCAGAGATTGATGGCACCCCGGCAGCAGCAGCACATTGGCAGTCACACAAGGCCTCTTGCACCGTTTCCTTTCAGATTTTTGGAAGAGGCTTTGGAAAGGTTTTTGAGATCACCCTTTTTGGCGACCAAGCTCATGCCAAAGATGGGAGATTTACACTAGCATTGCAGCCTGGCACATTTGGCGAGCTAGATGAAGCAAGGCCATAGAGGGTACCCACACTCCACCTGCTGAGTCCATCAAGAACATTTGGCTCGACATCATTCATACCCTCCGCGGTCAATGGGGGAAGTTACAAGGAGGTTCTGACCAAATGAGGAAGCCGCGGGAAGCTTTCTTGAGGCTCTAGAGGCCTGGCCTTTTTTTCACAAATAGAGGTGGTGAGGCTCAGTTTTCATCTAGGAGTCACTTGGTGACATCTTTGTATTCACCCGAGGTACTGAGGCTGACAATACATCTGCTTATGGGACTTCTACGGTATTGTGTACTAGTCACATGAGATGGTAAAGTTGGGTATGGTTCACAGTCGGCCGCACCATGAACTATAACTGCAACTATGGATGGTTTTTGCCTTTGCAACTAAGGTATGATTGAGGAAGATTGGGACATTGATCTTTGTCATATGGTTCTGGCTGATCTTGACCAGGGATCGATCAATTGAATATTGAGATGATGCTATTTGTAGAGTTGGTCTCCTTTGGAATGGCATGGTTTGGTTTAGCTTAAAGTCTGCAACAACCCGAGTTAACACTTCGAGACCCTATGAAGGGCATAAGTCTTGCGAGCAGTCTTAGAGTTGGTTTGGTTCATACATGGATTGAACTCTATTTGTGCATGTATTTATACACTTTCCGAGGTATTATGGTATTCTGGTGTCATTGGATCCTGATACCCTTGGGAATACAATAGGTAATACTCTGGATGTCTCACGATGAGATGCATGTATGTTCATATGATACATCAAGTACTTTATTATGTTCATGGATGCATCACTGAGTGTGGCTCCTGCGGGATAGCCATGAGACATATGTGGAAAGTACTTAGTGGATGTCTTGTTTGGATGCATTGAGTGCTTTCATATGCTCATGTTGTACCTTCGGTTGTGGGTCCTGCGGGATACCCATGGGCGTAAGGCTTGCGAGCAGCCCTGAGATTGTTATATTGGAGTAGGTAGAGCATCTTGAGGAGCATATTGTTTGCGAATGCATATATGTGTCATGCATATGTTTGTCATACGTAGAATGATGCATGGTTTTATTGTTTGGCTAACACAGGTTACATGTTTCCACTTGGTTTTAGACTTTTGCTCCAGGTTCTGAGGAACAAGCAAGAGTTGTTTGTCACTTCGATGTGACAGTGTGGCCTTATTTTTCAGGATCATTGTTTCCTCACCCAGATGCACTGGAGGGGCATTGCTTTGGTCATATGGGGACTTTTTCTTCATTGGATGCTTACTGTGTTATTGAATGCAATCGAGGACGCTTGCTATTTTTCAAGAGGGGGGTATGTTACGACCCTATGTTTTTCCCTCTGGACAACAAGCAGGTGGGCACGAGCACGGGCACGGGCACAGGCACGGGCACATGATGGACAGTATGAACAGGCATCAGTTTGAATGTGAAAAGGAAACTCATAAGTGTGGCCAGCCCAAGTGTGAAAGGGGACAAAAAGAAATTTATAAGGTTATAAGGTTTTAAAACCTTTGATGGCTAAAAATATTAATATATATTTATAAGCATGCGTTTGGCAGTTGCTTTTTGGTGTTTTTGATGAAAAGCTCATCGCCTCCTTATAAAAGGTGAAGGGTGGCGAGCATGAAGGTGGTCGTGTGGAGATCGTCGTGTGGGAGTCGCCGGATTGTTTATACCAGGAGCTGCTGTGCATACCACAGGCTACTGTGCATGGGGCGGCCGCTGCTGATGGGCGCTGCTGCGCAAGAGGGCTGCCGCCGTTGTTGGGCGCTGCCGCCGCCGAGTGCAGCTACTGCCGCTGCTGCTGCTACGTATGGACTATAGCCGGGCAGCAATGGGTAGTATAGGGCAGCCAAACAGGCAACCAAACGGGCGACCAGCAATGGGCAGCCAGGCAGGAGTTTCTTTGCAGCCAGTCGGGCAGCCAGACGGGTGTCAGATGGGAGGCCCAATATGCAAGTGGCTGCATGTGTGGAAGTAGTCAGCGCGGGTCTCTCTCTATCTCTCTTGGAAGAAGGCGAGCTGAAGGAGGCACCGAGGGGCTAACAGCCAAGGGGTTTCTCTCCCTCTCTCTCTCTCTCTCTCTTCGCAAGCAGGTTTTATTTTACGAGATTGGGATGAAGAGGATCCAATTAAGAAGCACAGGATGATGTTCTTGGAAGAGATGTGTGTTGCTCTTCGTCATGGACTTCTGTGTATTCAGGGACAGATTGACACATCCTCTTTCTTTCTCTCTATGGGTTTTTGGCACTGTGATTGGATGGTGCTTATATGTGGTTTATCTCTCATGGAAACAGGACATTGGTTTTCGAGAAGAAACAAGACTGTGGTATCGAGGAAACACGCCTAAGGTTATGGGATACAGGTCTATGGTTTATCAGATACAAGTCTTTGGTTTCATGTGGAAAGCATGTCTTTGGATTCATGTGAACAAGTTCTAGTTTTCTCGAGGTTACATGCAAGTTGTGACTATAGGAAGGACATGTGGTTTGGTACAGCCCTACTGCTGTTTGGGAAAGGGTTTGTGGGATCCATGGTAGAGATGGAGAAGACCTTTTCAAGCAAGGAGGTGTCGTATAGGTGTGCCTTCTCTATGGAATGCTTTGTTGTAATAACGAGATTTCTTATTTGGAAGTCCTAGGTGAAACTATAAGGGATCTTGTTGGTAGAGGATTCTACGAGTTGTACTTTGTACTCATATTTGATCAAGTAAAGAAATACCGCAAGGGGCGCCACTGCGTTTTGGGGCCAATCGGTGTCCTTGTACTATTTGCACGAGCACTCTAGCTCCCCTGTTTGTTTTACTTTTTCAGGTTCCCATGGGTGATGAAGTGTTTTGTGTGCGAGTGTTTGTTCCACGTCAGATTTTTGAAGGCCGGTTTCATGGTTCCATTGCCGGGATATCGTTGACTTTCTCAAGGAGGCGAGCCCGTGGTTACATCAAAAGCTTCAACATGTGGAAAGTGAAAAGGAAGTGCAAGAGACAGTGCAGGATTGTATGTCTTTGCCTATATGAGGTGAAGAGCAAAAGCTAAAGAAAAAGCTCAGGAGAAAAGACACCAAGGACAGGAAGTAGTCGGCTAGGAACAAGAAGCAGTTGAAGTGTTACGGTGCAAAAGACGGGTTGAAGGCTATGGCTTTCGACATTTATACCGGTGGTATCTTCACGAAGTAGTCGGCTAGGAACAAGAAGCAGTTGAAGTGTTACGGTGCAAAAGACGGGTTGAAGGCTATGGCTTTCGACACTTTGTTACCGGTGGTATCTTCACGGAGGCTTCATGGATTCGGAAGACAGCTTCTTTCTATGTTTAGCAATGGTGATCTACTATGCTTCATTGGGGACTTGTGCTTACCACTTGGGTGGAGTGCAAGCAGGTTTTGGGTGCCTGAGGATGTATCAGATGAGGCTCAACCGGAAGCAGAGGAACTTGATGAGCTTCTTATTCCGGAGCAGATACTGGCACATATGGAAAGAAAGGTACAAGGTAAAGTTTCCCACCGCTATTCTAAGAAGTTCGAGAACTGTTCACCGATGGATGCGAAGTGGATGGAGGAGGGTGACTTAGCAGATTCACCTAAGGTATTGCAGCTTTATCTTGATGTCCTTGAGTTAGAGCCGACTCTTGCGACGGCTCATTCAGGTTCAGCAGAGCATGGGTCTGGAGCATTGCCTGATGCTCAAGAGGGGGGTAGCACCTCCGCTCCCTTGTTATAGACAGGCTCAGTTTTCATCTAGGAGTCACTTGGTGACATCTTTGTATTCACCCGAGGTACTGAGGCTGACAGTACATCTGCTTATGGGATTTCTATGGTATTGTGTACTAGTCACATGAGATGGTAAAGTTGGGTATGGTTTACAGTCGGGCCGCATCCTGAACTATAACTGCAACTATGGATGGTTTTTGCCTTTGGAACTAAGGTATGCTTGAGGAAGATTGGGACATTGATCTTTGTCATATGGTTCTGGCTGATCTTGACCACAGGATCGGTCAATTGGATATTGAGATGATGCTATTTGTAGAGTTGGTCTCCTTTGGAATGGCATGGTTTGGTTTAGCTTAAAGTCTCCAGCAACCCAAGTTAACACTTCGAGACTCTATGAAGGGCATAAGTCTTGCGAGCAGTCCTAGAGTTGGTTTGGTTCATATATGGATTGAACTCTATTTGTGCATGTATTTAACACTTTCCGAGGTATTATGGTATCCTCGTGCCATTGGATCCTGGTACCCTTGGGAATACAAAGGGTAATACTCTGGATGTCTCAGGATGAGATGCATGTATGTTCGTATGATACATTATTATGTTCATGGATGCATCACTGAGTGTGGCTCCTGCGGGATAGCCATGAGACGTATGTGGAAAGTACTTAGTGGATGTCTTGTTTGGATGCATTGAGTAATTTCATATGCTCATGTTGTACCTTCAGTCGTGGGTCCTGCGGGATACCCATGGGCGTAAGGCTTGCGAGCAGCCCTGAGATTGTTATATTGGAGTAGGTAGAGCATCTTGAGGAGCATATTGTTTGCGAATGCATATATGTGTTATGCATATGTCTGATATGTAGAATGATGCATGGTTTCATTGTTTGGCTAACACAGGTTACGTGTTTCCACTTGGTTTTAGACTTTTGCTCCAGGTTCTGAGGAACAAGCAAGAGTTGTTTGTCACTTCAATGTGACAGTGTGGCCTTATTTTTCAGGATCATTGTTTCCTCACCCAGATGCACTGGAGGGGCATTGCTTTGGTCATATGGGGACTTTTTCTTCATTGGATGCTTACTGTGTTATTGAGTGCAATCGAGGACGCTTGCTATTTTTCAAGAGAAGGGTATGTTACGACTGTGTGTTTTTCCCTCTGGACAACAAACAGGTGGGCATGGGCACGGGCACGGGCACGGGCACGGACACGGGATGGACAGTGTGGACAGGCATCACTTTGAATGTGAAAAGGAAACTCATAAGAGTGGCCAGCCCAGGACAAAAAGAGATTTATAAGGTTATAAGGTTTTAAACCTTTGATGGCTAAAAATATTAGTATATATTTATAAGCATGTGTTTGGTAGTTGATTTTTGGTGTTTTTGATGAAAAGCGTATCGCATCCTTATAAAAGGTGAAGGGTGGCGAGCATGAAGGTGGCCGTGTCGATATCGCCGTGTGGGAGTCGCCGGATGGTTTATACCAGGAGCTGCTACGCGTACAACAGGCTACTGTGCATGGGACAGCCACTGCTGATGGGCGCTGTTGCGGAGGAGGCGGGCTGCCGCCGTTGTTGGGCGCTGCCCCTGCTGCCGCTGCCGTTGTTGCCGCCGCCAGGTGTGCTGCTGCTACGTATGGACTTTAGCCGGGCAGCAATGGGTAGCCAGGCAGGAGTTTCTCTGCAGCCAGTCGGGCAGCCAGACGGGTGTCAGATGGGAGGCCCTCTATGCCAGATGGCTGCATGTGTGGAAGCAATCAACGCAGGTCTCTCTCTATCTCTCTTGGAAGAAGGCGAGCTGAAGGAGGCACCGAGGGGCTAACAGCCAAGAGGTTTCTCTCTCTCTCTCTCTCTCTCTCTCTCTCTCTCTCTCTCTCTCTCTCTCTCTCTCTTCGCAAGCAGCTTTTATTTTACGAGATTGGGATGAAGAGGATCCAGTTAAGAAGCACAAGATGATGTTCTTGGAAGAGAGGTGTGTTGCTCTTCGTCATGGACTTACGTGTATTCGAGGACGGCTTGACACATCCTCTTTCTTTCTCTCTATGGGTTTTTGGCACTGTGATTGGATGGTGCTTATATATGGTTTATCTGTCATGGAAACAGGACATTGGTTTTCGAGAAGAAACAAGATTGTGGTATCGAGGAAACAGGCCTAAGGTTATGGGATACAGGTCTATGGTTTTATCACATACAGGTCTTTGGTTTCATGTGGAAAGCATGTCTTTGGATTCATGTGAACAAGTTCTAGTTTTCTCGAGGTTACATGCAAGCTGTGACTATAGGAAGGACATGTGGTTTGGTACAGCCCTACTGCTGTTTGGGAAAGGGTTTGTGGGATCCATGGTAGAGATGGAGAAGACCTTTTCAAGCAAGGAGGTGTCGTACAAGTGTGCCTTCTCTATGGAATGCTTTGTTGTAATAAGGAGAGTTCTTATTTAGAAGTCCCGGGTGAAACTATGAGGGATCTTGTTGGTAGAAAGAAAGAAAGAAAGAAAGATTCTACGAGTTGTACTTGGTACTCATATTTGATCAAGTAAAGAAATACCGCAAGGGGCGCCACTGCGTTTTGGGGCCAATCGGTGTCCTTGTACTATTTGCAGGAGCACTCTAGCTCCCCTGTTTGTTTTACTTTTTCAGGTTCCCATGGGTGATGAAGTGTTTTGCGTGCGAGTGTTTGTTCCACCGCCAGTCAGATTTTTGAAGGCCAGTTTCATGGTTCCATTGCCGGGATATCGTCGACTTTCTCAAGGAGGCGAGCCCGTGGTTACATCAAAAGCTTCAACATGTGGAAAGTGAAAAGGAAGTGCAAGAGACAGTGCAGGATTGTATGTCTTTGCCTATATGAGGTGAAGAGCAAAAGCTAAAGATGAAGATCAGGCGAAAACACACCAAGAACAGGAAGTAGTCGGCCAGGAACAAGAAGCAGTTGAAGTGTTATTGTGCAAAAGACGGGTTGAAGGCTATGGCTTTCGACACTTTGTTACCGGTGGTATCTTCACGGAGGCTTCATGGATTCGGAAGACAGCTTCTTTCTATGTTTAGCAGTGGTGATCTACTATGCTTCATTGGGGACTTGTGCTTACCACTTGGGTGGAGTGCAAGCAGGTTTTGGGTGCCTGATGTATCAGATGAGGCTCAACAGGAAGCAGAGGAACTTAATGAGCTACTTATTCCCGAGCAGATACTGGCACATAAGGAAAGAAAGGTACAAGGTAAAGTTTCCCGTCGCTATCTTGTGAAGTTCAAGAACTGTTCACCGATGGATGCGAACTGGATGGAGGAGGGTGACTTAGCAGATTCACCTAAGGTATTGCAGCTTTATCTTGATGTTTTTGAGTTAGAGCCGACTCTTGCGACGGCTCATTCAGGTTCAGCAGAGCATGGGTCTGGAGCATTGCCTGATGCTCAAGAGGGGGGTAGCACCTCCGCTCCCTTGTTATAGACAGGCTCAGTTTTCATCTAGGAGTCACTTGGTGAAATCTTTGTATTCACCCGAGGTACTGAGGCTGACAGTACATCTGCTTATGGGACTTCTATGGTATTGTGTACTGGTCACATGAGATGGTAAAGTTGGGTATGGTTCACAGTCGGCCGCACCATGAACTATAACTGCAACCATGGATGGTTTTTGCCTTTGGAACTAAGGTATGATTAAGGAAGATTGGGACATTGATCTTTGTCATATGGTTCTGGCTAATCTTGACCACAGGATCGATCAATTGGATATTGAGATGATGCTATTTGTAGAGTTGGTCTCCTTTGGAATGGTTGGTTTGGTTTAGCTTAAAGTCTATAGCAACCCGAGTTAACACTTCGAGACTCTATGAAGGGTATAAGTCTTGCGAGCAGTCCTAGAGTTGGTTTGGTTCATATATGGATTGAACTCTATTTGTGCATGTATTTATACACTTTCCGAGGTATTATGGTATTCTCGTGCCATTGGATCCTGGTACCCTTGCGAATACGATGGGTAATACTCTAGATGTCTCAGGATGAGATGCATGTATGTTGGTATGATACATCAAGTACTTTATTATGTTCATGGATGCATCACTGAGTGTGGCTCTTGCGGGATAGCCATGAGACGTATGTGGAAAGTACTTAGTGGATGTCTTGTTTGGATGCATTGAGTGCTTTCATATGCTCATGTTGTACCTTCAGTCGTGGGTCCTGCAGGATACCCATGGACGTAAGGCTTGCAAGCAGCCCTGAGATTATGGTATTCTCGTGCCATTGGATCCTGGTACCCTTGGGAATACAATGGGTAATACTCTGGATGTCTCAGGATGAGATGCATGTATGTTGGTAACTTGGTATGATACATCAAGTACTTTATTATGTTGATGGATGCATCACTGAGTGTGGCTCCTGCGGGATAGCCATGAGACGTATGTGGAAAGTACTTAGTCGATGTCTTGTTTGGATGCATTGAGTGCTTTCATATGTCCATGTTGTACCATCAGTCGTGGGTCCTGCGGGATACCCATGGGCGTAAGGCTTACGAGCAGCCCTGAGATTGTTATATTGGAGTAGGTAGAGCATCGTGAGGAGCATATTGTTTGCGAATGCATATATGTGTCATGCATATGTTTGTCATATGTAGAATGATGCATGGTTTTATTGTTTGGCTAACACAGGTTACGTGTTTCCACTTGGTTTTAGACTTTTGCTCCAAGTTCTGAGGAACAAGCAAGAGTTGTTTGTCACTTCGATGTGACAATGTGGCCTTACTTTTCAGGATCATTGTTTCCTCACCCAAATGCACTGGAGGGGCATTGCTTTGGTCATATGGGGACTTTTTCTTCATTGGATGCTTACTGTGTTATTGAGTGCAATCGAGGACGCTTGCTATTTTTCAAGAGGGGGGTATGTTACGACCCTGTGTTTTTCCCTCTGGACAACAAGCAGGTGGGCACGGGCACGGGCGCGGGACGGACAGTGTGGACAGGCATCAGTTTGAATGTGAAAAGGAAACTCATAAGTGTGGCCAGCCTAAGTGTGAAAGGGGACAAAAAGAGATTTATAAGGTTATAAGGTTTTTAAACCTTTGATGGCTAAAAATATTAATATATATTTATAAGCATGCGTTTGGCAGTTGCTTTTTGGTGTTTTTGATGAAAAGCGCATAGCCTCCTTATAAAAGGTGAAGGTTGGCGAGCATGAAGGTGGCCGTGTGGAGATCGCTGTGTGGGAGTCGCCGGATAGTTTATACCCGGAGTTGCAGCGCGTACCACAGGCTACTGTGTATGGGGCCACCGCTGCTGATGGGCGCTGCTGCGCAGGAGGGCTGCCGCCGTTGTTTGTAGCTGCCAATGCTGCCGCCGCCGAGTGCAGCTGCCGCCGCTGCTGTTGTTGCCGCTGCGTGTGCTGCTGCTACGTATGAACTATAGCCGGGCAGCAATGGGTAGTATAGGGCAGCCAAACACGCAACCAGACGGGCGACCAGCAATGGGCAGCCAAGCAGGAGTTTCTCTGCAGCCAGTCGTGCAGCCAGACGGGTGTCAGATGGGAGGCCCTCTACGCCAGGTGGCTGCATGTGTGGAAGCAATTAGCGCGGGTCTCTCTCTATCTCTCTTGGAAGAAGGCGAGCTGAAGGAGGCACCTAGGGGCTAACAGCCAAGGGGTTTCTCTCTCTCTCTATCTCTCTCTCTCTCTCTTCGCAAGCAGGTTTTATTTTACGAGATTGGGATGAAGAGGATCCAGTTAAGAAGCAAAGGATGGTGTTCTCGGAAGAGATGTGTGTTGCTCTTTGTCATGGACTTATGTGTATTCAGTGACGGCTTGACACATCCTCTTTCTTTCTCTCTATGGGTTTTTGGCACTATGATTGGATGGTGCTTATATGTGGTTTATCTCTCATGGAAACAGGACATTGGTTTTCGAGAAGAAACAAGACTGTGGTATCGAGAAAACAGGCCGAAGGTTATGGGATACAGGTCTATGGTTTATCAGATACAAGTCTTTGGTTTCATGTGGAAAGCATGTCTTTGGATTCATGTGAACAAGTTCTAGTTTTCTCGAGGTTACATGCAAGCTGTGACTATAGGAAGGACATGTGGTTTGGTACAGCCCTACTGCTGTTTGGGAAAGGGTTTGTGGGATCCATGGTAGAGATGGAGAAGACCTTTTCAAGCAAGGAGGTGTCGTACAGGTGTGCCTTCGCTATGGAATGCTTTGTTGTAATAACGAGAGTTCTTATTTGGAAGTCTTGGGTGAAACTATAAGGGATCTTGTTGGTAGAGGATTCTACGAGTTGTACTTTGTACTCATATTTGATCAAGTAAAGAAATACCGCAAGGGACGCCACTGCGTTTTGGGGCCAATCGGTGTCCTTGTACTATTTGCACGAGCACTCTAGCTCACCCGTTTGTTTTACTTTTTCAGGTTCCCATGGGTGATGAAGTGTTTTGCGTGCGAGTGTTTGTTCCACCGCCCGTCAAATTTCTGAGGCCGGTTTTATGGTTCCATTGCCGGGATATCGTCGACTTTCTCAAGGAGGCGAGCCCGTGGTTACATCAAAAGCTGGAAAGTGAAAAGGAAGTGCAGGAGACAGTGCAGGATTGTATGTCTTTTCCTATATGAGGTGAAGAGCAAAAGCTAAGGATGAAGCTCAGGAGAAAAGACACCAAGGACACGAAGTAGTCGGCCAAGAACAAGAAGCAGTTGAAGTGTTATGGTGCAAAAGACGGGTTGAAGGCTATGGCTTTCGACACTTTGTTACCGGTGGTATCTTCACGGAGGCTTCATGGATTCGGAAGACAACTTCTTTCTATGTTTAGCAGTGGTGATCTACTATGCTTCATTGGGGACTTGTGCTCCTGCGGGATAGCCATGAGACATATGTGGAAAGTCCTTAGTGGATGTCTTGTTTGGATGCATTGAGTGCTTTCATATGCTCATGTTGTACCTTCAGTCGTGGGTCCTGCGGGACCCATGGGCGTAAGGCTTGCGAGCAGCCCTGAGATTGTTATATTGGAGTAGGTAGAGCATCTTGAGGAGCATATTGTTTGTGAATGCATATATGTGTCATGCATATGTTTGTCATAGGTAGAATGATGCATGGTTTTATTGTTTGGCTAACACAGGTTACGTGTTTCCACTTGGTTTTCAAATTTTGCTCCAGGTTCTAAGGAACAAGCAAGAGTCGTTTGTCACTTCGATGTGACAGTGTGGCCTTATTTTTCAGGATCATTGTTTCCTCACCCAATTGCACTGGAGGGGCATTGCTTTGGTCATATGGGGACTTTTTCTTCATTGGATGCTTACTGTGTTATTGAGTGCAATCGAGGACGATTGCTATTTTTCAAGAGGGGGGTATGTTACGACCCTGTGTTTTTCCCTCTGGACAACAAGCAAGTGGGCATGGGCACGGGCATGGGCACGGGATGGACACTGTGGACAGGCATCAGTTTGAATGTGAAAAGGAAACTCATAAGTGTGGCCAGCCCAAGTGTGAAAGGGGACAAAAAGAGATTTATAAGGTTATAAGGTTTTTAAACCTTTGATGGCTAAAAATATTATTATATATTTATAAGCATGTGTTGGCAGTTGCTTTTTGGTGTTTTTGATGAAAAGCGCATCGCCTCCTTATAAAAGGTGAAGGGTGGCGAGCATGAAGGTGGCCGTGTGGGAGTCGCCGGATGGTTTATACCAGGGGCTACTGTGCATGGGGCCACCGCTGCTAATGGGCGCTGCTGCGCAGAAGGGCTGCCACCGCTATTGTTGTTGCCGCTGTTGCCGCCGCCGCTAATGGGCGCTGCTGCGCAGAAGGGCTGCCACCGCTGCTGTTGTTGCCGCTGTTGCCGCCGCCGCCACGTGTGCTGCTGCAACGTATGGACTATAGCCGGGCAGCAATGGGTAGTATAGGGCAGCCAAACAGGCAACCAGACGGGTGACCAGCAATGGGGAGCCAGGCAGGAGTTTCTCTGCAACCAGTCGGGCACCGACACGGGTGTCAGATGGGAGGCCCTCTACGCCAGGTGGCTACATGTGTGGAAGCAGTCAACGCGGGTCTCTCTCTCTCTCTCTTGGAAGAAGGCGAGCTGAAGGAGGCACCGAGGGGCTAACAGCCAAGGGGTTTCTCTCTCTCTCTCTCTCTCTCTCTCTCTCTCTCTCTCTTCGCAACCAAGTTTTATTTTACGAGATTGGGATGAAGAGGATCCAATTAAGAAGCACAGGATGATGTTCTTGGAAGAGATGTGTGTTGCTGTTCATCGTGGACTTATGTGTATTCAGGGACGGCTTGACACATCCTCTTTCTTTCTCTCTATGGGCTTTTGGCATTGTGATTGGATGGTGCTTATATGTGGTTTATCTGTCATGGAAACAGGACATTGGTTTTCGAGAAGAAACAAGACTGTGGTATCGAGGAAACAGGCCTAAGGTTATGAGATATAGGTCTATGGTTTGAAGGGACACATCAAAAAGCAATGCTACAAATGGAAAAATGATCAAAAGGAAAAGGGAAAAGGCAAAGACAAAGACAAAGATGAAGCCAAAGATGTAAAGCCAAAGGGCAAAAGTGGAGTCAAGATTGAAGAAGTCAATGTGTCACATGCAGGTGACAGTGAGGATGAGGTCCTATTCACGTCTTCACTTGATGCCCATTCACTTCTTGCAGGAGATGGTCATGGTATGCACTCATGGATCATTGATTCAGGTGCCTCCTTTCATGTTACAGGTTGCAGAACCTTGTTTGTCAAGTATACTGCTGGCAATGAAGGAGTAGTTTATTTGGGTGATAACCATGCATGCAAGATTCTTGGCAGAGGTGATGTGAGGCTTGTGTTTTCAGATGGCTCACAGCTTATGCTCCATGATGTCAGGCATGTGCCTGAGATCAAGAAGAACCTGCTTTCTACTGGACAGCTTGATGATGCTGATTATGTTACTACATTTGGTCGTGGAAAGTGGAAGATTAGTAAGGGCTCACTGGTTGTTGCCAGAGGCTCTAAGGTGGACACTCTTTACTTCATGCATGCAGGTGTTTGTCACCATGCTAATGTAAATGCAACCGAGCTGCCGGAAATCTCTATGTGGCATAGCCGGTTGGGACACATGAGTGTCAAAGGAATGGAGCAATTGTCTCGTTTTGGTTACTTGCCTTCTCTAAAGTTCTCAAGTTTTCAGTTTTGTGAGCATTGTATATATGGCAGGCAACTCCAGTGCCCCCACAAGAAAGCTCTTGGACAGAAAGATGCTCAGCTAGAGCTTGTGCATACAGATGTATGTGAGATACACTGAAGACTTTGCGTTCCGACAATGGTGGAGAGTATATGTCCAAACAGTTTCAGGACTTTTGTGATGCTAAAGGTATCAAGAGGGAGCTCTCTACTCCTTATGATCCTCCACAAAACGGAACAGCAGAGAGGATGAACAGGACCATTCAGAAGAAGGTCCGTTCTATGTTGTCACATGCTGCGTTACCTCATGGTTTTTGGGCTGACGCTGTTATGCCAGCCGTTCATCTTATAAACAGGTCACCTAACACGAGGCTTGGTGGGAAAGTGCCAGAGGAAGTATGGACAGGGAAGCCTCCGTCATACAAGCACTTGAGAGTGTTAGGTTGCGTTGCATACGTGCACATACGCAGGGAAATGCACACCAAACTTGATCCTAAGTCTCACAAATGCATATTCCTAGGATATGGTGACAAAGGTGAAATGGGGTATAGACTTTGGGATCCCGTGAATAGAAAGATTATACGCAGCAATGATGTCATTTTTGATGAAACATGCATGTATAAGGAGCCTGCAAGGCAACAGGAGCCTGGCAGAGTCGTCTTTGATGATGATGGACATCATGGACAACAACCAAGGGCTGTAAATCAGAAATTACAGCAGCAAAACCAGCCCTTAAATGGTGCTGAAAATGGTCCAAATGGACAGCCAGAGATGGCAGAAGATATCCCTATGGATATCCCACAGTTAGAGGAGATACCGCGTATGATATTTCAGCCTTATGGCATGGAACAGGAGCCACCAATAGGTGATATGCAGGCTGGACAGCAACCTGCAAATGATGGTCATTGGGTACGGAGGTCCACAAGACCCTCCAGAGCCCCTGACAGGTTTGTTCCAAGGGTTGACTACTCGATGCTCACTGACTGTGGGGAGCCCTCATGTTATAAGGAGGCTTTACAGAGGGCAGACAAGGCTCTTTGGGAGCGTGCTATGAAGTCATAGATGGATTCTCTGCACAAAAATGGAACATGGAAGCTAACCTACTATAGATAGCCTATAGCCTAGTTTTATTAATTATGAACCTCAGCCCTCTATATCTGCCTACTATCTCCTAATCCCAAGGTTCCCTAACCCAATTGGAGTAGTCCCGCTAATCTGAGGATTAGCTCCATTACATAACAAGCTGTCTACCAAAATGTTGAGGCATGCCAGATTTGCCAAAAAGTGAAGGTTCCACACTCAAAGCAGGCCAGGTTACTTCAGCCTTTGCTTCTTCTTGAGGAACCTTTTCAAGATATCAGTATAGACTTCATAGGCCCTCTTCCAACAGCTATGGGAACCAAGAATATACAGTGTTTGACCATTCTTGACTCGTTCAATAAATTATGCATGCTCATTCCGTGCAATCAAATAGCCACCACAATAGGAGATATTGGTCGCTTGTTTCTTCGACTTTCGTACCATGTTTGTGTTTTACCACAGACAATTACTTCAGATAGAGATCCCAGGTTTACTTCCCATTTTTGAGGGGGCATTATTTGATAACTTTGGGACTAAGTTGCAATCGTCTAGTATATTTCATCCACAGACAAATGGTCGGATAGAATTATACAATTAACTCGCCTTTGATGTTCTCAAATCTTATTGCCATGACAAGCAGGCGAAATGAGAACGGTATCTTCCTTTGGTGCAAGCTATCCTAAATGACACTCATTCATCTAGTATTGACAGGACTCCATATGAGTCAACATTCAGTTGCCGTTTCTCGTCTCTTCTTAAGAGGATGGTATTGCCATTGTTGGAGGCCAACAAGACCACAAAAACATTCTCAGAGATTATTGAGTCCGTGAAGGAATGCCTAACCAAAGCACGGGAAGCATACACCAGCAAGCCAACAAGTCTAGACAAGACGTAAACTACAAGGAGGGAGATTGGGTATTTCTCTGAATCATGAGCAACGGTTAAAGCAAGTAGGCAAGTGTTGCCCCGAGCTCCTTTTCCGAAGCTTTGGTCCGTTCCCTATTGTAAAGAAGCTAAATGATGTCTCCATGAAGTTGAAGTTGCCAGACAGTTGGACTAAGCATGATGTCTTCCACGTCTCATGGTTAAAGCCTTATGTTGGACCAACCTTACAAGCGGTTTTCCGGATGAGCAGCCTAATGTCACGTGCATCCCACACTTGGATTGTTACATGCATTGAGGTTGATCGTGGTAACGCACAACAGGGCCTTCTTTATTATGTAGTGAGATTCTTTAGCATCCAATTCATAGAGTAGAGAGAGAGAGAGAGAAGAGAATAGAAGTGAAGTAGCCTACACAGTATTGGGTCCCAATTACCCATTGAATCCCCCCCCCCAACACCAGCAATCCAACAAGTCTAGACAAGATGTCACGTGCATCCCACACTTGGATTGTTACATGCACTGAGGTTGATCATGGTAACGCACAACAAGGCCTTCTTTATACCTTTATGTGGTGAGATTCTTTAGCATCCAATTCATAGAGTAGAGAGAGAGAAGAGAATAGAAGTGAAGTAGACTACACAGTATTGGGTCCCAATTACCCATTGAAGCTCCCCTCCCCCCCCCCCTCTCTTTCAAGCAGGAGTATTTGCTTATATTATTTCTTTGGAGAATGCTTGAGAACAAGCGATATGACCACCCAACACAAGGACGAGGAAGACAGTACGTCGGTTGAGTGTTGAATGATGCTTGAATTGCGGAATGCTCTTGCTGAATAACTGAATGAATAATGAGGGAATGAGGTGCCTATTTTTCCATTTACCAAGCTGCTGGTCAGTTCATACCAAAGGCTATCTGCCTGCTTTATGGAGAAAAAATACTATTTTTTTACAACATTAAATGTTGCGCTTTTCAGATGATGCTATCCCTAAACCTAGCCGACTCCTTGTCCCACTGGCCGACTGTTGCTACCTCTTCCAATGCTGGCTGACTGGAACTCTAGAGCTCCCATGGCTGGCCGACTGTTGCTCTAGGGCTCCCATGGCTGGCCGACTCGCTGTCCATGCTTATGGGCTGGCCCATAGATTATTCTACTACACTCTACATGCTTGCTAATGAAACCCTATTGCTAATGATAGACCTCTACATGCTTTATCTGATGAATTCTCCAAGTGGGTTAAGAGAACTGACTCCTGACTAACCTCTATGGCTCGGAGACTGACCTACGTAACTCGTGCCTAACTATCCCTGGACTGAGGGCTCACAATGGGGTCATGGCGTACAACAAATATTCCTATAACACGGAACTACTTTTGTGTGATGCGGCACAGTTGTCTCCGATCAGCAAACACACCAGTATGCAGCAAGCTGAGTTGTCGTCAATCTATTTCTTGGCAGACCAGTATCCATCACCACCATGACATCATGGAAAGAATTGGGTCAAAAAATCCAGCTGAAGTTTGTCTCACCCGCTGCCACAGCTCATAGAATTACCAGCAAGAATTTCCTATTCAAATTCCTTTCATAGTTCATATGCATACTTACAAAAAAAAAAACACACATATATACGTACAGACATACATAAACATACTTATATATGCATGCATGCATACATACATACATACACCCAAAGAGACGCAAAAAATACATGTACACATATGTAGCGAGAAATTAAAGGCTCTCCCTCTCTCTCTCTCTCTCTTACACAGACACACATATGCTTATTTGCAAATGGATAGAGAGTGTAAAAGGTTTGAACTAGGGTAGGTACCTGAACTTTGCCGGAGGGAAGCCAAAGCAAGTCTTGGAGGGAAGCGCATTGCAGGTCGTCCCACCATTGCATGTCGACGTCCTCCCACAGACGATCCTGCAAAATGCAAATCATCAGGCATGAGAGGAAGAAGAGCATTGACCACAATTACTGTTGTGCGGGTTTACCTGGAAGAACTCAACAACGTGCGCGCGCCACAGGCATTGGTGGTTCTTGAGGAAGGCGGCTATGGAGTGGAGCACTTCCAGGGTTGCCTCTCGAGAAAGCTCGATGGCGGAATGCATCTCCGAACAACGAAGCCAAAGGTGATCCTTTTCTTTTAGAAAAAACCAGTATTGGACCCGCGCGCGGCGGCAGGTAGAGTTCCAGCAAAAATAGGCTCAGTTTCTCCAATTTAGGTCATGTTTTAAGTAAACACAATACATTATTTCAAGTGACTTCATATATACATATCTCAAAATAACTCCATGTCTCGTAGATTTATAACGAAAACAAAAATATCATAGTAATGTAGCATAAGAAGATGCAAAAAAGGACCAATATTATATATTCTCAAAATGCACCACAAAATACGTATTCTCAGTCGGTAATGTCAGAATCAACAAATTGAATTCTTCTCTTGTGAGAGAGAAGGATCATTCATTTGTCTCCTCACAATACGCTCTCTATTGTAAAGCGGTGATCCATCCCGCACATGCTCTACTATCGATGAATGCAAAGGACCTGCACAAAAACGAAACAACGATAAATCAAATCTCAAAAGGACCTGCACATTACGACACATCGATAAATAAAATCTCAAAAGGACCTGCACATAACGACACCAATAAATAAAATCTCAAAAGGACCTGCACATAACGACACCAATAAATAAAATCTCAAAAAAATCTTATAATAGAAAAACATAATCAAAATTACCTCGTACAATAGAACATCGAGTGGATGGTACATGAGGAGCTCTAGTATAAAACCCATAACGAATACCAATGGTCATGAAGGATGTAAGAAACAACCAGTCATCGGGTACTGAATACCCCTCAAATGATGAAAGCATCTGTCCATCTCTCTCGAGTTGATCTTTGCAAGACCATATTACTTGGTAGTGTCACCATCGTATTATCATCGGTACAATCCACTTCATTCCCAATATTCATGACCCACTGTTTAAACTCATTGCATCCATTAGTATTGCTTGATTGAATACGCATATTTCCAGTTAACTTTAGAACTTTGATAGAGTTCCATAGAAAGGAATGACACAATGCTGCATTAACAATATCCTCACGTCTTCCCTTCATAATAACAGGCAAGATTTGTCTAAAATCTCCCCCCATTAATACAACCTTTCCACCAAATGGCTTATCTGAGAATAATACATCTTGTAAACTCCTATCCAATGCTTCAAAAGCATAACGATGAATCATTGGAGCCTCATCCTAAATAATGAGCTTACAAACTCTCAAAACCTCAGCAAGTTGTCCATGTACAGGGATTTTGTAAGTTGAAGAATTGTTTAGCTCCACAGGTATCTTGAATCTAGAATGTGCAGTACGTCCATTCGCCAAGAGTAGAGAAGCAATACCTGACGATGCAGTGGCCAAAGCAACATACCCTTGTCCACGTACTCGCGCAAGCAAGCAATTAACAAATAGGTCTTGCCCGATCCCCCCGGACCATCTAGGAAAAAAATGTCACCTGCATCTGTCGCAATTGCATGCATTATAGCATCGAAAGCAACACGCTGGCTATCTGTTAATGTTGACTCCATAGCACTTGATAGGTTAGATTGTTCGACAGTATCAAAAGATCTCTCTTTCAAAAGCAATCTATTTTCACCCGACTTCCAAATCAGTTCTGTTTAGTTCAGGCATTCCTGGCATCCTGATAAAGTTGATACATTTGTCGTGGCCCACCAGTAAAACTGGAAGGTAACACTATTCTCCTTCCCACTGTCCTTCCTACAATACCACTTCCACTTCCTTCTACATGAAGCATGTCTGCTAAACCACTATAAACCTCTGAACGCAAACTTTCTTGATTATGGCGTAGCCAAGATAATCGTGACTCTTCAACACTGCAATAGGCATCAACCATAAACTGTTGCAACAATCTTCCACCACGTAGCAAGCATGCATTTGTATCTGGGCGAATTTACAATCGATAAGCATAGTATTGTCGTTGAGTCACACAGTGACCATTTCTCAATGCACTCACTTGTGCATCAGCATAAGGGATTCTCAAGTGCCATCCGTCCTCCCCTCTTGGAAATAACATGACGTACAAAAGAGGCATATAGCACCTATGCAAATTAGAGATGTGTTTGCTTGTGCCTTCTCGAGTATGCAATAAAATATCACAACGACCAACATTATGATCATCACCTTGACTAATCATGATACCAGCAATCTCAGAAGCTGTTGGCATTGAGTACTGCCTAGATGTGGATTTCGTCTCACATATAGTCATTTTCAAATCCAAACTCGGATTGTCACTCAACATTCTTCCCACGTACTTAAAAGCTTGTGCAACTGGATTAGAAGTGTGCATCATGGATTGAAGTGCTTCTAGGGTTGTGGATTCCAATCTATTCATGACACCTAGTCGATTTTATAATTTGTGCTCAGTATCAAACACATCCAACTGTGCAAACTGTGGCTTATGATTGTATATATTATTGGGGACCAAGGACCCAATCTGATGAATAAACAGTCCCATGCACCTTGAAAGTATAGACACTACTATTGTGAAAGAGAGAGTCGTGTATTTGTGCACCCAATGATGAAAAAGCCAACACACTATTATAAGCCCTGATGTTTTCTCGAAATTTTTTACTTGTAGTGTCACTACCAATCAAAAGAGACCTTAATGGTTCATGTGGTTCAGCAAGTGAAGGAACAGACACACGCTCATGTTTACAACAATATTTGCCAAGATCCTGTCCACAGCTCATCTTCTTTTCACTTGCCCATAACTGTGCTCCACAAAACCGACACTCATGTGTCATCCCTCCTAATGAGTGACTTAAAGTGCACGAATATACCAAAGGCCAAGTAGCTGCATGTGTACCTTGTATGGGCGGGAGTTCATGGAGGATAGACAAAATTCCTCCCTTTCTTTTTTCAAATACATAAGAGAGAATTTCTCCGATACTCTCCCTTCTTATTGTATTAGCAAATGGCACTTCTCTCTCTTCATGGGCAAAAAAGGAACACATTGTAATTGCATTACCCTCATTTACTCTTCTAGCTGCATTATAAGAGGTCCTATTTCTAGCGATGAAGCGACGGTACCTTCTTGTAAGTCTCAAACTTTGAACCAGTGATATCCCTGAATAAACTCCACTTGCCATTTCCCTTGTTATTTCTTTCAAAAGAGTCCTATTCCTAGCAATTTCACGGCGAACACTTCTAGCACTCTTGTTAGATATCCTTTTATCTCCACCCAGGGCAATTAGAGACCTCTTAGTGCTATTGAGGTAAATACATCAAAGTTTCTTTTGCTACTTGTTTTTGTGCACAAAAGGTATCGTTTTCTCCAAGAATCCTATTAGTATCTTGCATCAATACATCACCGGTATTACATGTAACATTATGCATCCTTGTATCACAACAATGAGGTTCACTATCCCCCCTTGACTCCTGTGCACATTTTATTTTTTCATTTCTTCTTCTTTTCCTTGGAGCATTCAAGGAAATGGTCTGAAGAGGACACCTCAAACTACTTGTCTCTACCATTCTTGCTATAAACCTAATTCCATCAAGTATTCAATTAGAAGGAGTGGCACATTGAGTATAAAGTCATTTTCTTTATTATAAAATAGTAAACATTGAATAGAAATAACAATATTTTTTCTATAATATTTGTGTAGACACATAATATACAATCCCTCATGAGATTTTCTCCAATCTTCACATACATACTAAAAGATAAGCTCTCTCTCTCTCTCTCTCTCTCTCTCTCTCTCTCTCTCTCTCTCTCTCTGTGGGGATGACATTTACCCACCTGGGTTCAAGTCTCCCCGTCGATTGGGTAGAAATAACCCTCTAAGTCGACGTTAAGCGGTCTAGTCTCAAGTGGGTATATACACATGTATATGTATATGTATATACATGTATATATATATATACACACACACACACACATATATATATACATATATATATATATATATACATACATCTATATATACATGTATATATGTATGTACATGAATATACATACATATATATATATATATATATATATATATATATATATATACATGTACATATATATATACATGTATATATATATATATATACATGTACATATATATATACATGTATATATGTATATATACATGTATATATATATATACATGTATATATATATATGTGTATATATGTATGTATATGTATATATGTATGTATATATATATATATATATATATATATATATATATATATATACATATATATATACATACATATATACATATACATACATATATACACACATATATATATACACTTGTATATATATGTATATACATATATATATACATATATACATATATATATACATATACATACATATATACATATATATATGTATATATATATATATATGTATGTATATACATATACATATATATATACATATGCATACATGTATATACATATATATACATACATATATATATATATATATATATCTATATATATATCCATCCCTTTGACTCAAGCTAGATTGTGCTTATATGTAGGTAAGTAAATGTCATAAACTTATTTGATCTTTGCCAAGTTTCATCTTTTCTCATGAGCATTAAAATCTTATGCTCTTAACAAACTATATCGAACTATTCATATTTAAAAATCATAAATTCTAAAAATAAACATACAATTAAGAAGAAAAACAAAAATAAAGCAAAGTTTTGGTAACTTACCTCAAAAGACTAAGGAAGACCCAAACTATATGACAAATCAACAATATGGCAGCCCTATGAAAAGCTAATGTACCTACATTGATCCCCAAAGTAGAATAGATGAGAGCTCTTTCCATCCCCTTAACTTCATTTCACATTTTTCCTTAAAACTTACATATATAAAAATAACAGATAAAATCTATAATCCTAAAACATTACATATATACTTATAAAAAGATAATAACAATGTCACAAATATTACAAAAACATTATAAAATCAACATCCAATGTCTTCCAATGACCAAACCAAGCTTAGAAATCTCTCTCTCTCTCTCTCTCTCTCTCTCTCTCTCTCTCTCTCTTCCCCCCATGTACATATAAGACAAAAAGCCATAAAAAGAGAATTTTCTATAAAAAAACCATTAAAAGAGACATTCTCTATAATCTCCATATAAATACTAAGAGATTATATCCACATATATAAATCAATCTCTCTCTCTCTCTCGCAATGATATCTGAGAGACAAAAAGGACCATCATTATCATTCGAGTACTTAGAGCCCAAAGTTACAAAAAGATAATAATGTCATAAAGCATTACAAAAGGATCATAACATCCTAATCGGTGAACCAAATGAATAATTACATCCTCTTTTTTGATACTGCTGCCAATGAACAAAGCAACATCATCCTTGCTAATAGATTAAAGAAATCTGTTCTTGAAGGCATTCATGTCAATAATTCGAGCATAAGAGGTATGAGGGGCAATGCTCTCTGGGTCACCAACACCAAGAAGCCTTTCAACATACACGTCGATCATCATACAGGTCGCGGGATCAATTGCAAGGCAATAGCCGTCAATGCAGAAGGGATTTGGTCCCATGGGCTTCTAAGGTATCACAACAAAAACCAAGGCAATGATCGATCGTTTCCTTCTGGCCATGGCGAAGGGGCTGCGTTGGCCGCACCGTTGACATGCAGGTCACAGGATCAATTGCAAGAAGGCAATAGCCGTCAATGCATAAGGGATTTGGTCCCATGGGCTTCTCAGGTATCACAACAAAAACCAAGGCAATGATCGATCGTTTCCTTCTGACCATGGCGAAGGGGCTGCGTTCGCCGCACCGTTGACATCCAGCCGTTCATAAATAGCCTCCTCTCCCATCCATGAATGCATCGAGTTCAAGGTAACAGCGCAGTACCAGTTCTAGTTTGCAACGTATTTTTGTGTGCATTTTAAAACCTTCTTCTGTCTCCTACTGTCAAATTATAAAACCAAGCCGAACATGGCATTGCTTACTTATCAAATTATACCTCCTTCTGCATGCTTTCCTTCAAAGCTGGCCACCTCGATGCACAGTCTGCAGAGGCCATGGCGAAGGGGCTGCTGTTGGCCGCACCGT
The DNA here is from genome assembly GCF_041138505.1 of Cibotium barometz. Lineage (NCBI taxonomy): Eukaryota > Viridiplantae > Streptophyta > Polypodiopsida > Cyatheales > Cibotiaceae > Cibotium > Cibotium barometz. Next base: position 29,738,894 of record NC_141075.1, on the reverse strand, counting down.
TGACATCGAGCCTTTCATGAATAGCCTCCTCTCCCATCCATGAATGCATCGAGTTCAAGGTAACAGTGCAGTACCAGTTCTGGTTTGCAATGCATTTTTGTGTGTGTTTTAAAACCTTCTTCTGCCTCCTACTGTCAAATTATACCTCCTTTTGCATGCTTGCCTTCAAAGCTGGCCACCTCAATGTACACTCTGCAGAGGCTATCCCAGTTCTAGGCTTGGTTTGCAACACAGACGGGGGGTGAGGCCTTCAATCAATTAACACAGTTGCACAACTGAGCGATGGGAGATGCCAGATAGCCTTTAGAGAGACGCGCACCGATGATGTGTCATGTGGCTGGACGGTTGTGTCCTCATATTAGCATCACCATTATATGGGTACGGACTATAGAATGTGGACGTGGAGTGGAGCAGGTGAACATGGAGGTGGACCGCAGGCGTGAAGTGCAAGCGTGATCACACTTTTGGCTGGAGCGTATATTTTCAAAAACAAAGCACCTTCGTATTTTGCACTAATTAACCCTCCTTTTGAATTAACCCCGCTTTTGGCTAGCCACGTGGAGGGAGGGGGAGTTGTGGTTAATCTTGTATAGATATAGATAGGTATATATAATACATTTTGTTTGAAATCTTTAGGTAGTCCTCTATATATATATATATATATATATATATATATATATATATATATATATATATATATTCCCTTAATCCTGTATAGATACACTTTGTTTATATAATACATTTTATATATATAAAATGACCTTGAGCAAAAGACCTTGAGCAATGAAGCATTTGGAGGAGGCAAATGCGGTCAAGGAGCTCGAGGAGGCGAAGGCACCACCACGTGGAGCTCAAAGCTGGCAGTAGTATATTACATTAAAGTTAACTAAATGGGTATATTTAAAACACCTCCATGTTTTTTATTTTGAATTAACCCCACCTCCTTTGCCCACATGGAGGGAGGTGGGGTTATGGTTTATCTTGTATAGATAGATATATATAATACATTTTGTTTCGAATCTTTAGGTAGTCATATATATAAATAAATCTCTTTATTTAAACAAAATGAATCATTTTATACTCTTCCTTTATCTTGTATACACTTTGTCTGAATTAATCATGCCCTTAACTTTCTAGTAGGGTTATATACACACTAACATTAATCAAAAGTCATCAGTTTTTAGAAAGGTTTTGAATTGATGTTTATATTAGGTTAAATCATTAATTATAAAACAATTCATTACAACACTCATGTATACAATTCGACCTTAATTAGTAATTATAGGTTGTCAAATATGATAATGCTTTTTTATTGATGCGCTAATTTAAAACAAAACAAATCATTCTACACTCTCATATAATACATTATATATATATAAAATCACCTTGAGCAAAATAAAAGACTTTGAGCAATGAAGCACTTGGAGGAGGCAAAGGAGGTCGAGGAGCTCGAGGAGGCGAAGGCATGACCACGTGGAGCTCAAAGCTGGCAGACTGAGGTGCCTGGGATACATAGAATAACCAAAATTTTTAATACATTTTGTTTCAAATCTTTAGGTAGTGTCATTTATATATATATATATATGTATATATATATATATATATATATATATATGTATATATATATATATATGTATATATATATATATATATATCTTTTATTTAAAACAAAACGAATCATTCTACACTCTCCCTTTAGCTTGTATACACTTTGTCCGAATTAATCATGCCCTTAACTTTCTAGTAGGGTTATGTCATCAATCTTTAACTTTTTAGAAAGGTTTTGAATTGATGTTTATATTATGTTAAATCATTAATTATAAAACAATTCATTACAACACTCATGTATACAATTCGACCTTAATTAGTAATTATAGGTCATCAGATATGATAATGCTTTTTTATTGATGCGCAAGTTTATAACAAAACGAATCATTCTACACTCTCCCTTTATCTTGTATACACTTTGTTTATTCTACACTTTCTCTCTCTCTCTCTCTCTCTCTCTCTCTCTCTCTATATATATATATATATATATATATATATATATATATATATATATGCCCTTCAATTTCTAGTTTTAGTTTTATTGGTATTGATATATATATATACATATTTATATATGCTATTCTATGTTTTTCTTTGGGGAACCAAAATGCCCTTCAATTCCTAGTTTTAGTTTTATTGGCCCTCCTTGTCATCTTTTTCTCTACATTATCATCGTTGTCCGCAGCTCTTCTCATCGACCTCCAAGGATTAACATATTAGGGCTTGGACAACCTAGGGTTGAACAGGCTAGGATTTTGGTGAGATTAGGTTTTGCCTCAGCTGCTCTCTATCGATAGCATAGGGGTTGCGCACCTCCTTTGCCCACGTGGAAGGAGGTGGGGATGTGGTTAATCTTGTATAGATTTTCATGTCCTCACCATTCCTTATCTGGCCCAAGGCCACATCAATCCGCTGCTCCTTTTTTTTGGGGGGGGTTATGAGTACATCAAAATTTAAAATTGAGAAGAGCAATTAATTAATGCAAAGAAATACTTTTATACTTGTTTTTAAAAATATATATATTGTGGCTTATTTAATTGATATGTCTTCTGAAGAGAGCCAAAAAGGTCCAGAGGCTCTCCCCCCCGAGCTGCATGGCTCTAAAGCCAGCTTTGCAATCAGCACGTGGGTGTGGTGGGTGGGGGGCTCTCCCCTGGAGCTGCATGGCTACAGGGCTTAAGAGCTACTTGGGTATCCATCGCGGGGGGCTCTCCCCCATAGCTGCATGGCTACAGAGCTTAAGAGCTACCCCCACTTCTCCGACCTCTGGGTATCCATCGCGCGGGGGGCTCTCCCCCGTTAGCTGCATGGCTACAGGGCTTAAGAGCCACCCCCACTTCTCCGACCTCGTCGCGCCCAAGGCCTCGGTGTCCCAGTAGGTGCGCAACACCCATTTCTTTACAGAGACAGAGGGTGCAAATGATACCCTTTATCACTGGAATCCCCGGCCTCCCCCCCACGCATCTGCATCTCCTCCCGAAGCTGTGGGATGAAGCCGGCAAGTTCACGCAGTCTGGCACCCTATCCTCCACTTCTCCGACCTCGCCGCGCCCAGGGCCTCGGTGTCCCAGTAGGTGCAGAACACCCATTTCTTTACAGAGACAGAGGGTGCAAATGATCCCCTTATCACTGGAATCCCCGGCCTCCCCCCCACAAATCTACATCTCCTCCCGAAGTTGTGGGATGAAGCCGGCAAGTTCATGGAGTTTGGTATCCATCGCAGGGGGCTCTCCCCCGTAGCTGCATGGCTACAGGGCTTAAAAGTCGCCCAAGATATCCTCCACTTCTCTGACCTCGCCGCGCCCAGGGCCTCGGTGTCCCAGTAGGTGCGCAACACCCATTTCTTTATAGAGACAGAGGGTGCAAATGATCCCCTTATCACTGGAATCCCCGGCCTCCCCCCCACGTAGTCTGGCACCCTACCTCCTGCTCAACTCCTTCCATGAGAGCAGGAGGGTGTAGTTGTGGATGCCCTCTCCTGCCCAATCCCAACCATTGCCATGGGACCCCTTGACACCAGGACGGACACCGACTAGGAGGTGAAATGCAGTTGTCAGCGAGAAACTGGCAGTACGAAGATACCTGTGAGAGCTCGACGTGACCCAGACGTGATGAGACGATTGGAACAGCCGGAGGTGATGAAAGGACTGGAACAGCAGAACGCTTGGAACAGTAGGCGAGTGTCACGTCACGTCATGTCGCAGGAAGCGTGAACTTCACGCTTGTGGGAGAAGTGGCCATTTTGAAATAGGCCCCCCTCCTTTGCCCACGTGGAGGGAGGGCCATTCTCCCTTAATCCTGTATAGATAATATATTGATATTCACCCTTAGTAGGGAGACAAATTCGGCACTCTCTAAAGTTGAGTGCTCAACTCGAGTTATTAACAAAGGAGGCTTGTCTTTTGCCCTAAGGTAGGTGGATATATACCATCGGTTCAATAAGCATGCCACCATCGTGTAGTTCCTAGAATGAAACCTGGGTCTTTATCATGGAACCCAACCGTTCTACCAGAATTACACACCCGTTCGTCAACAAACAGAGGAGGCTTGTCTGCACTTTGTGGTGTATAAGTTGCCAACCTATGTCACACTAAGTAGTGGCCAATGTAGCTCTTCTTCTTTTATTGCCTCTCATTACTCCATTTTACTCACATAGTTTATAGGCTCTTGAACCCTTATCCCCAACGTGCACATTGAGTTCAACTCTTTCATAGCTTTTTACCATAGCAATTCTTGGTACTTCTTGGCATGAATCCCCATACATAAAAACAAGGTTAATGTTTTTCTTATGAAAAAGCTTTTGATTTCTAGAACGAAAAATTTCCCACATGGCTTCTATCATAACCACATTTCATGCGGTAGAGATCATAACACTCATATCTCTCGAAAACACTATGCAATGAAATTGGGGGTTCTAAACTTCATGCACTTCTTATGTTTCCAATAGACACCAAATGGATAACCACATAAGTTAAAGCTCATAATGTTTCCCAAGGCGAGTTAACAAAGAATAAAAATAAAGACATCTGTTAGTCATAACCTCTATGGGGATGCCCATTATTTTATTTTGGATGCGCCTTTTATTCATATCATCTACCAAAATTAATGTGTTTAATTAGTTGTGTGCGTTGGTATGAAGTCTATCAAGATCAATCTGTTTAATCAACTGTGTGCATTGGTATGATATAGTCAGGGTTAAAGTGTTTCATCAGTTGTGTGCATTGACTAATATTATTTTAGATGTAGACCGTTTGAGTAGCGGATTATGTATTAATCGTGGATGGAACATGTGTTGGACCACTAAGATATATTTTGGAAGACATGTTTTATGGTTTCATATTTAGATATTAATATTTTTGTAAGACTAAGGCCTCATACCTTTGTACATACCAATTAGTATTTGGTATGTACAAATAAAGTTTCACCTCATATGATTCTAAAAATAAATAAATAAAAATAAAAGAGTGAATTAATGACAAGGAAGTAACATATGCTAAAATTAGCTCCTTGAATTTATGGGCCTTTCAAGATTATAGAGGAAGAACATCTTGTGCATGAGTCTATCTTTGACCATGAGACCATTACTATATGCACTAGCAACACTTATGTTAAGTATCTTGTGACTTTTCAAAATCATCCTATTGAAGATGCCAAATGGATGCCAGAAAAATTCTTCCATTCTTACTAAAATCTCATCCACTTTTACCATCCATGCAATTGACAACCCAAGTAAGAGGGAATGTTAATCATAACCTCTATGGGAATGCCAATTATTTTATTTTATTTTAGATGCACCTTTTATTTATATCATCTATATGTCATCTACTAGGATTAATGTGTTTAATCAACTATGTATGTTGGCATAATGTATATTAGGATTAATGTGTTTAATCAGCTGTATGCATTAGTATAATATGGTCAGGATTAATGTGTTTAATTGGTTGTGTGCACTAACTAATATTATTTTAGATGTAGGAGATGATTTAGATTATGTGTTAATCGCGGGTGGAACGTGTGTTGAACCACTATGAGATATTTTGGAAGACATGTGAACACCTTTATGGTTTCATATTTAGACATTAATATTTTTGTAAGACTAAGGCCTCATACCTTTGTACATATACCAGATAGTATTTTATACTTTTGGTAGGCCCAAGTCTTTATATTGTTGTTTACTATATTTTTCTGGAGCTTTTAAGCTCAAAAACTCAAAAGTGCTTGTGCTTCGTTTTTTATCTTTTTGAAAAGCAAGCTTTTTCTAATACATATAAATATGGGTGAGTGTTACAAGGGCCACACTCAATCCAAGGGAGATTTAACCCAATCTTGTGTCGACGATGATCTCTTTTTTATTCTCTAACTTTCTTGTTTATTTAATTTTGTTTATTAAGGTTTATGCTTTTAATTTGTGCAAGTCTATGATATGCTCTAATTTTTGTGTTCAGAATTAGAATTCAGTTTCCAAGGTTCTTAGAGGTCCTGACAACATCCCTTGTGACATCATGCTCAACCAATGGGAAAATAAAGAGCTTGGGTGAATTGAGGATTCCACTCAATCTCTCCACACCAAACATGAGAGCTATTCTTTGCATAAAGAATATTTTCCTATCCAAGATTAGATGAATAGACACATGACGTGAAAACTCATAAGATTTCCTATCTATGATTACGTGAATAGACACATAACATGAAAATTCATAAGGTTCATTAGGTTGGATAACAACTTAAGTGCAAAAGGGCCAAGAAAAGAGAAAAACACAAAGAATGATAGCTTTTTACTAAATTAGGAGAGTTAACTTTTACCAATAAAAAGAACTTAAAAAGCACTTTACGATAATGTAAAAAGTTTTGAAATCGGACCACCGAGCAAAAAGTTACAGTAGTTTTAGTATCAAGGGGGTAAAACTACCCCAAACTACATGGATGATGGTGATAAAATAGAGAAGCACATAGCATTGTAAGTTTTTACCCTTATGGCTGCACACAAATTAAACCATACAAGTGTGTAGGGCTTGAAAAGAGCTTTGCATCCATATAAAAAGTTTTTTAAATAGATAAGAGAAAATTAAGAGTTATAACCATTTTAGTAAGGGGTATTTAAGCTGTCCCAAAAATGCTTGAAAAACAACAATAAATAGAGAACTGATGTTCAACCATGAGGTTGAAGGTTGAACTATATAAGTAAAAAGGACGTTGTGGCCATATAGAAACTTTTAAAATAAGATAATCGAGCAAAGAGTAATTGTCATTTTAGAAAAGGTGGACAAAACTGTTAAACATTGCTCTTCTGCCTTGCATGAGAAGCAATTTTAAGAGAAACACTCTCACCTTATGGACTCTATGATTCAAAATAGAGAGCAAGGGTATGCGAGTGACCATAGTAGACTTCATTTACCTCATATTTGTCCACATGCTTTCTATTGCTAAAAGGGCGATAATAAGACAAGGGCGAGTGGATCCACAAAATCCAATCCCCACCTTTTGAATGGACCATTTGCCGGAATTTAGATTCAAGGGAAGTACCAACAAAATCGGCACCCATATACTTGGCACATTTCATAACTTCGTCGTCACCACTCATAGACATCCTTGTGAAGCCAAGGTCAGTAACATGTTTTAATGCTCATGGTGGTAGTTTAGAGCTTCTTGATGTGACATGATAGTATGGGGTCCTAGTTGAAAGTAAGAAAGTAACATAGAGCATAGAAACAAGCTCTTAGAATATTGTATTTAGCGGAAATAGTTTATTGTGAAAAGCATGCTTTAGGATTTTTTGAGAAAAGCTATTTGCTTTTATAAACATGTATATAAGGCAATTGAGCCAAGCATAATAACCAAATCAATATTTTTGGGCTTCATTGAGTTTTAACAGTTCTGATCTTATAGCATGAGGCTAAGATTTTAGGCAACTTCGTGCCAATATGTTGGCCAGGTCAAGGTTGTGTTGGTGTTGAATGCATGCATTGTTGTGTTGGTGTTGAATGCATACATTGTTGTGTTCGAGTTGAAGCAGAGGTTGCATACATTGAAGGTTCCTAGAGATACCTATAAGGTCGATGGTTCTCTAAGTAATGGGTCATACCATGGGCTAGGCTTACGCCTGCCATGGTCCTCCAAGAGAGGGACCTGGAGGGTTGGAGTTGGTGAGGTTAGTTCCAAGCGCATGTGTGCTACTGTGAGGTGTGAGACGCAAAAAAAATGTGATGCCTGTAGTGAAATATACAAGTGACATACATCAACAATGGGCGAAAGGGGTGCCTCTATGTGTATACTCCTCCAACGAAGATTTCTCTAACTCAACTACCTTCTTTGACTCTCTATGCTGCTTTCTTTAATATTTACTCGATATCCCTTTTCTTGGTGGGGAGTAGAGACATCCCTTTGCTTGGGGAGTCAAGATTATTAGATTCTTGAGGCATGGCAATGGACTTTAACCATAGCTAAGATGGAGTTGGGTGGCCTCTATCTATGCAAGAGGATAGTTGAGTGTTGGGGGTTACCTGAGGTGATAGCTTCTTGTAAGTGGAAGGTGAGGCTTGGGATGTTGATAGTTTCAAGGTGCTGTCTCCACCAAGGGAAAGATAACCATCCCGTGTGGGGAGCTCAAGTGTTACAGTCCTTTTCTACCAAACTGATTACACAAATAATGGTGGTTGCAATCCATCCCCTCTCAAGGATGACGCTCTCTTTCGTTGTTGTACTTGTATGGGGATTAAATAAAATACATGTAAGTTTGGTCCAATTTAAAATTTAGCTTTAAAACAATATATGCTCATGGATTGGTAATTGTTTACTATAATAATGGTTGTTTGCAGATGGTGTGAGTGGTGGGTGGCTTAATGAGGTCCACGTCTCCCAAGACAACACATTGTGGCTAGTCCCGGTGTTAACCAAGGCAAGCCATGTAGCTAGGTGGTCTTTCTAGGGGAACTCTAGCTTAAGCCTAGCAGGTTCCACCGCCCGCTAGTGTTTTGTTTCAAATGTATCGAGCACAACGGACATGGATGTCACCATCCAATCATGCAAACTTTATCCCAAGCTTCTATGGAAGAGTGTCCATGGTGGCCAGAATGTGAATCCAATCCTCAGAGAGGGCTCATATACTTGGTCCACCTCATCTTCACCATCCAACATCTTATTATAAGCTATATAGATATCAATGATGTGGTTAGAGCGGTTGTGTCAAACTTATTGGTGAGAATGGCTCGACCCATGGGATGTGTTTTCCATGTTTTCAAGTTTATTTTCAAGGACAGATTACCTTTACATATGTAAATGTGATTTGTTTTTCCAATTGTGAATGAGCCTTATATCTCTCATGTAAGGCCTTTTGAGGATCATGGTGTATGACCCTCTTCTCTAAAAATCCATCACCACAAATGTGCGTTGGAAGCTTAGCTTGAAGGTCTTAATCTTTATATTCTAAAGGATGCTCAAAGGTTTAGACATGTTTGTGTCTCGGCAAACTTCACCACAAGGCTTGTGCCTACAAGTGGTGGGCTTCCCCATACCTCCCATTAGTCCTTGGTGATACACTAGCACCACCATCCAAGATTACGGAGACCATTTCTCCTTTATAAATGACAAGTAACATAACGTTCATTTCATTGCTTTTGAAGTAGTCTCCCAGCTTTTGAAGTAGTGTCCCAGCTTCTCCATGGGTACTTTTGGCTCTCCTTTTGTCTCAGGTATGGAAGGAGAGTGCTCAATGTGGCACAACTCATTCTCAGCCCCTTCAGGTTCAGGAGTGTGGACTCTTAAATTCCTAGCAGACATCAAGGTGGATAAGTCTCTCCAAAGTTGAGAATTTTCTTATAAAAGAGAACTTATCGGGACTTGAAAGGTTGTGAGGAGCATGCTATGTCCCGTGGGTGATATTTACATTCACTTGGTTTATACTCACTCGTCGAAGGTGGGCTTGGACTTGCTAGCATGTAAGGAATGTGCATTGATCCTTCCCTAGGAGGTGGTGCCTTTGATGGGGTCAAAACGAAGTCATCACCTATCACATTAAAGAAAATAATATGGTGATTATGATGATGACCAATGGAAGGCCAACTTTCATTTCCCACTAAGTCCTTCTTCACGGGCATCTTTCATTGTATCTAGCAATGCAAAATTGAGTTAGATTGGTTCCAGAAGTAGAGGCTTCTTAAGAATGGTCATAGGTTCAACTATGGCCTTTAGCATGCTCTAAGGTTCCTTTATTGTTCTATGATCGAATCTGGAATAAGATCATGGATATGCTTAGGGGTACACTCAAGGGTGGGGTCAATGTACTTGACCACTTGCTTAAGTACTGGTCCTAGTTTAGCTTGCACCTTCCTTATTACAAGCTCTTTGGGTTATTTTATTTTCTCCTTTTTTACATGGGATTGGGGTACTCTTAGAGTTTCTTTGGAAGGTTTGCATAGTCAATGGGTTTCTTCTCTTCAGGAAGAGATGATATGAGTGGGTGATCACTAGTTGTCTTCGCTATGGAGGCAACTTTGGAGCTATCATCTGAACCACTTTCAATGGTCACAACATTTTTCTCTTTGACAATTGTTTATATGTGTGTTTCCGTATGAGGTTTTCTTTTTTATACCCTTTAGGCTATGCAAACTTTGGGGCTTACACCTTAGGCTCGGTTCTATTCCTTTGGGCTATGCAAACTTTGGGGCTTACACCTTAGGCTCTTTACCTGTGTTAGCTTCAAGGTTGAAGCCCAAGCTTTCTACTTCTTAGCTACCTTTGATATTTCCTTGGCAAATGCCTTGTAATGGCATTGAGGGGGCCTGTTGAATATGTCCTCTCTGTATGTTTAACAAGTTAAGGCTCGTCAAAAGTGGCTGATGCTCCTTCCACCACTGGGGTGATTATCACTATGTTGGGAAATCCTTGAAAGCATATTTGAATCCACACTTATAACATGTGCCTTCATATGGGCACTAGATTTGGGGATGAAGTTGAGGTACTTGGTGAAAATTTTTAAATTCACACTTATAACATGTGCCTTTGTATGGGCACTGGATTCGGGGATGGAGTTGAGGTACTTGAATCCCTGAAAGCATGTTTGAATCCCTGAAAGCATGGAGTTGAGGTACTTGAATCCCTGACAGCATGTTTGAATCAAGTGCCTTTGTATGGGCACTAGATTCAAGGATGGAGTTGAGGTACTTGGTGAGATGACTCTATAAGGACACTTAGCCCTTGTAATGGAAAGATTGAAGAGGTGTCATGCACGAGGTGAGATTTCGAGAGGGACCGATTTGGGGTGGTTATACTGGAGGTGGATATGGCATTGGTGGTAGTTTGTATATACCTTTCAATATTGGGGTTTTGATAAATGGGCACTAGATTATGCTTCAATTTGTTGATGATATTAGCAATAGAACGTTAGGAGCATAGGTTGTACTGAGTTTCCCATGGCACTAGCAACAATGAGCAACACTAGTAGGCACAATGTTGTTGTTGTCTAGGCCTTAGTAGTGGACACTCCGTGCTTATATGGTTTTGGTGGAAAATTGCACACCATACTAGATTTCTTTGTTGAAATCAATGTGGGTGTCCCTCTTGAGGAACTCACTAGGGCTAGCCCACCCTTGGGGCTGGCCCTACTACTATTGGCCTAAATGGATGGGTAGATTTTCTACCAACTTGTCCATGCTCATGTGCTTGACTAGGACTCTAGCTAGTGCTAGTTGGGCACGCTTTGGCATTGAGGCTTTGGAGGATGCATCCCCTATCTCTTAGTTTGAGAGGATGACTTAAACATTCTTATCTTGTAGATTATATACTAGGTATATTGCCTCACGGGGGGTAACACTCATCAAAGAAGTAGTAGATGGATCGATAATAAATCGATTAATGAGTGATAAGTTGTCTAGTCTTTAGTGGGGGGCTGCATCTCATGTGGAGATACTTGGTTCTAGTGATATAGTCCCTCATTGTTTCTTCCTCATCTTATTTGAGGTTATAGATTTGTGAGCTAGGCTCCATCTAGCTCCACTGGGTATGGGTGTGAGAAACCCACAATGATAATCCTAGAATGAATGTGTGTCTCAAGACGTCATAGGCTGGCCTTTTCATGTGGGTTTAGAGACCTAAATTATTGGCTTGCTTTTCCTTCAAGGCAAAGTCTGAATGAACAGATCTTGGTGGGATCATCAAATTTTCCATTGGCCTAAGATATTGAATGGGTACTCCATTTCTATCAAATTTTCTCATCTTCCTTGAGATGAGGATTAGCTTTATTTTGCCCAACTCTAAGCCTCTAGATGTTATGTTTGTGGCAACCCCCCTTCCCAAATGACATCCTAAGCATGTCTTCTGAATATTCATGTGGTGGTGGAACATAAGGAAGTGGTTTCACAATACCCTTTATTTTAGGGTTTAGGATTTCTTGCTTCATAGGGTTGGACTATGTGGTGGCACTTGTCCTCCGCTAGCCTAGCTTTGAGGTTGCAGGCTTGTTCAGCTATTGACACGTTAGTTGAATGGCCTCGAGTATCCCTTTGTTTTGAGGTAGACTTGAACATTGGCCATTTATCCTTTCTTGTTTTCCCTACTCCTTGTCCAAATGGAGAAGAATTGGAACTTGGTTCCATGGTGTGAAGACACTTATACTTTTATATAATGAGCTCTAGTTGAGAGTGGGACTCTTCCTTACACACTATGTCCTCAGTATCATGTGCTTTAAGGAATCCTTATCCCTAATGGTACAACAAAGGAGACATGTCACGGTTGCCATAACTAAAGTCATTGGGTTGTTTTTTGGCCATGGTCTGCTTGGGATAAACCTAGCTCAGGATCGATACCAAATGTTCAAAAAATTGTGGCATCAAACATGGTTTCTTGAGGGAGAAAAACTTAAGGTTCTTGGTCGTGCTCCTGCTCCTTCATTGGAGCGTTGTGCCCAAAGATAGGGTGGCTTAGTGCCTACAAAGCTACTTGGTGAATCTAGAGTTCGGAGGACCATGATGGTAGCTCATGTTTCTAGGTGCTCCGATGTTCCTTTGCTCATTTCTATGGTTAATTGGCTTGTTTGATGTGGAGGTGGATTCGAAGGAGTTTTGGCTTCTTAACAGGAAAGCATGGGTGGTTATTTGCTAGGACTAAAGGCTGGTTGGCTTTGAGGAAGTGTGTTTTGGTGCACTATAGTCGATGGTGTTATCATTTCCAACAATTAGTCCAGATTGTAGTTGCATCATCAAGGTCACTGTGGTGAAATTGTCTCTAGTGCTTCCTGAAGTAGGTCTAAAGTTGATTTCAGGAAAACTACAAAAAAACCTTTTTTTAACACAAATTTTTTTAAAAAGTTTTAAGTTTTTTAACTTTTTTGTTTGTTTGTTAGGCAAGCATTAGGTTCACGTCTTTAGATTTACGTGTCCAGGCTCATGTATATAGGTTCATATCTCTAGGCTCACATCTCCAAACCCTCTATAAGTTTATATCTCAAGACTCCTGTCTATAAGTTCATGTTTGTAGGTTTATTCATGTTTGTAGGTTTATATATGTGTAAGCTCACGCTTGTAGGCTCATGCCTTTTTTTATATGAACAAGGATCACATATTTTATTTTTATGAAATAGGCCATACTCGGGACACATACTTTTATATAATAGGTCAATAATAGGATTGGTGTGTACTTATTATACTTTAATGTCCCAATAATTGCAAAGGATAATAATATTCCTTTTATAGCTTAGCTGGTACATATTATATGATAAGAAAATCCTTAAAAGACACGAGTAGGTATGTTCTTACAAGTTTTTAAGACATTTACATCCTTTTTATGGAACTATGGGCTCATGTCTCCCAACTTGAGAGCTGGTTTGGCCTGTTTTTTTTGGAATTTTTGAGCTTTTTTGGACTTGATGCGTAGTGATTAAGGTTCCTAATCCTAGTTAATGGTGGTTATGCAAGCAAATGTTGAATTTGCATGTTTCGAAGAAGCTACCAATTTAAACAATGCATGAAAAAAATGTGAATCAGGTGTCATGCCATGAATACCTACAGGTAGGCATCATGCCATGAACAGCTATAGTGGGAGTTATGTTCATAATGTAAACATCAGTTTGCTCCTTCTCTAGCCTAAAGATATTAGTCTACTATTGCTACTTCAGCCTAAAAATAATCTGACATATTCAGACATCAAGGCACGAGCAACTTCTATAATGTGCTTATTTTTCCTTTTATAACACCATTGTGTTGTGGAGTGTACTTGCATGTGAATTATCTCTCGATTCCCTGCTTTCTTAAGAAATCATTGAACTCATTAGAGAAATATTCTCCCCATCTACGTACCTTTTTCTTCTCAACCAAGGCTTTAAATCTATGAAAGTAAGCAAATGCTTACTTTTCTCCTTCATGACGTAAACCCAGACTTTTCTAGTGTGATCTTATCAATGAATATAACATAGAACCTACAACCTACAACTACTGTAGTCTCGACTGGTCCCCATACATCTCAATGTATAACATCTAATAGCCTTGCACCGACATGCTTTTCATATGGGCTTGTACCTTACTTTCTTAAGAACTAGACATATTTCCCAATGAAGTACTTGTGTCTCATTGAACATGAACTTTAACATCTTGTCCTTATACCTTATCTCTATTCTCCTATACTACCATTCGAATAAATTTCTCATTGGATTGGCCTTATGTATTCTAGATCCATGAGTTGTTTCTTTTTGGTGGAAACTAGATATACCTTGCTTTCCCAACTAGACATATTACCCTGTGAACTCTTGTGTGTTATTAGATGTGGACTTCAATATCTTCTCCTCGTACCTTATTTCTATTCTCCTATACCACCATTAGAGTAATTTTCTCATGGGATTGGCATCATGAATTCCACCTCCATGAGTTTTTGCATTTTGGAAACTGCATTGAGCTTTCCAATAAGTTAGCTCCATGCCTTGTGTTGAGTAAATTGCTAAACTTCCTTGGTCAACAAAGTAAGTATTATGAGCCTCCAAACAATGTATCCACAATTCAACACAAAATTTTATACACACTTTCATTATGAGAAATTGAAGTCTAGTTCTACCATATAATAATGCACACTTTCACTGTGAGAAATTGAGGTCCAGTCCTACCATATAATAATGCACACTTTCACTGTGAGAAATTTAGGTCTAGTCTTCCCATGTAATAATGCACACTTTCACTATGAGAAATTGAGTTCTAGTTCTACCATATAAAAATACATGATGCTATTTGAAGTCTATGCTTATGTCATTAACTTTTAAAATTTAGTTACCGCCTCCTTAAATTATTTGGCATCATCGAGTGTGAATATCATCTTTTGTAGAAGTGGTGCCCATTTTTCTACTAGTACAATCCACACATTTTTCTTTACTATTCGTGACCCATTGCTCCAATCACAAGAACAACCTACCTTCGTCTCCCCAAAACATGGTTTTCAAGGTGAATTTCCATTCTTTCCCATCCTTCTTGATTTCTACTTGTTGGCCTCGATATGTAATCGAATTCCAGAGAAAACTTGTTCCACATTCTTGCATATTCTACTTTAGCATCAAAAGAAGGCTGCATCTTATAAGCAAAACATTTAAATAGGTATACCAACTTCTTTATCATTCTTACTATGGCATGCAAGGTCCAAA
The DNA here is from genome assembly GCF_041138505.1 of Cibotium barometz. NCBI lineage: Eukaryota > Viridiplantae > Streptophyta > Polypodiopsida > Cyatheales > Cibotiaceae > Cibotium > Cibotium barometz. The sequence continues at coordinate 29,723,734 of NC_141075.1, read as the reverse complement.
AGTGGACCCTTGTCAAGGGTATGTCTGACTTAGGATCCACCACTATCAAGATTTATGTCCATGAGGGGATTACACTTAAGATCCACTGGCCCTATTTTCCCATCCTCTTCTACAAGTTAGTATGGGTTGGGGAACCATGAGGGCACCATGTACACCTATCCTTGCAATCTAATGTTTCTTCCCATCCTAGCCCTTCTTTTTAGATTGCATATAATACAAGGGAGTTCTGTTGTTTGCTGGACACACCAACACACCAAACATCCACTTTAATGTTTTGAGATCTCCAACAAGATGCCATTCTACCTAGTATTACTAAAACCATCAACACACAAAATGTCTCCATTGTTTTGATATTTTGATTTTACATAATATTAGGTATCTTTGAGGGTATCTTTGTTGTCAAGTAAAAAAAAGCTTTAGTATCTTATGGTCCTCCTTTGGCACCTCGAATGTAGCAAGCCATTCTTTGATTGCAAACTAAAGTATTTTTGCTGATTGGGCTTGATATCAAGATTCCATATGCTCTTTCATGGTGGGTGTCAAGCTAACCTGCTCAAGATTTTGACCCTTTATAACTTCACTCTTACGTGAGTTCCAAAATAAACTTTCCTCTACATTCTTTGATAGATATGCCATAAAACTTCCCATTGCTACTTGCAACTTGTCCAATACAAAGTTATTGTCTACATGCAACTTGAAGGGCACCTCCTTTGACGAACTTGTATGGCATAAATGCATAATTATGGCACCTCCTTTGATAGACTTGTATGGCATAAATGCATAGTCTCACCAATGAGGGCACCTCCTTTGATGTACTTGTATGGCATAAATGCATGGTCTCACTAATTAGGGCACCTCCTTTGATAGACTTATATGGCATAAATGCATGGGCTCACCAATTAGGTCTAAGACCTTAGCATTTGAACCTTTTCATGCATGCAATATATGAAAGTGGTTAAGGAACCTAGAACCTTGAAACCTACATCTAATTTCTTGTAGATCATAGCATAGGTTTCTAATAAAGGAAACAATTTATGAAGAGGCTTCATGTGCATCACCACTACCTTGAAACATACATTCAATTTCTTGTAGATCATAGCACAGGATAGCAATAAATGAAATAGTTTAGGAAGAGGCAACACTATTTCCTGTACATTGCAACCTTGAAACCTAAATCCAATTGCTTGTAGATTATAACAGAGGATTGCAATAAATGAAACAATTTAGGAAGAGATAACATCCATTTCCTATGTACGATAGCCTTGAAATCCAATTGCTTGTAGATAATAAAATAGGATTTTGGGAGCTAATACCTACCTTGTCACGTATGCCCTAAGTGTCTATCACTTTAAAGGTGTCACTCACTTCTTGTGCAAGCATTCTTTTGCAACATCATCACCAACTACTTGGGGTATTCTAGTGGAGACTTCACCATTCCTTTGGTGATCACCTTTCTAATTATTTCATCCACTTTTTTGCTTGGATTGGAAAGCATATTCTTCATGTTTCAACGCTTTGCATAGACTTGATGATTATATTGCCCACTTCCTTTGACCAATTCATAGATTGGTTTTAGCATCCTCACCCACTCACGTGCCTCCCTTATTGTCGTGAGTCTAGAAAAGAACAACTATCTTCACAAGCATTGCTATCAAGGGTATGTCCATGAGATGATCGCACTTAAGATCCTCTCATGGACATACCCTTGAAACCTAGAACCTTCTTCATGTGTATCACCACTACCTTGAAGCTTACATTCAATTTCTTGTAGATCATAGCATAGGATAACAATAAATGAAATAGTTTAGGAAGAGGTAACACTATTTCCTATACATTGCAACCTTGAAACCTACATCCAATTGTTTATAGATTATAACACAGGATTGCAATAAATGAAACAGTTTAGGAAGAGGTAACATCCATTTCCTATGCATGATGGCCTTGAAATCCAATTGCTTGTAGATCATAAAATAGGATTTTGGGAGCTAATACCTACCTTGTCACATATGCCCTAAGTGTATATCGCTCTAAATGTGTCACTCACTTCTTGTGCAAGTATTCTTTTGCAACATCATCACCAACTACTTGGGGTATTCTAGTGGAGACTTCAACATTCCTTTGGTGATCACCTTTCTAATTGTTTCATCCACTTTTTTGCTTGGATTGGAAAGCATATTCTTCATGTTTCAACGCTTTGCATAGACATGATGATTATATTGCCAGTTCCTTTGACCAATTCATAGATTGGTTTTAGCATCCTCACCCACTCACGTGCCTCCCTTATTGTCGTGAGTCTAGCAAAGAACAACTATCTTCACCAGCATTGCTTGCATCTTTTTGTTCTACTTCTCCAAACCTTGGACTTTGCTATGAAATTCAACATTCCTCTACCTACACAACATGCACCGTATCTTATAGACTTGATGATTATACTGCCCACTTTACATAGACTTGATGATTATATTGCCCACTTCCTTTCACCAATTCATGGATTGGTTTTAGCATCCTCACCCACTCATGTGACTCCCTTATTGTCGTGAGTCTAGCAAACAACAACCATCTTCACAAGCATTGCTTGCATCTTTTTGTTCTACTTCTCCAAACCTTAGACTTTGCTATGAAATTCAACTTTCCTCTACCTACACAACATGCACCGTATCTTACACAACTTGGACTTTGCTACACATGAAATTCTGTATTCTCTCTACCTACACACTCCTTGTATATCTCTTCCTGCACAACATGCATCGTATCTTGCACAACATGCATCATATCTTGAAAATTTTGACACTCTTTCTCCTTTTCACTCGGTGAATTAGTGAGCTTGTGAATCCTTGCCTCCTTGCCCATCATCATGCACTATGTGAACATATGTGTTAATGCTATGAGATTACATTGCAAGCCTCCTAGTATATCTCACTAACTTGGCATTACCCTCATACACATAAAAGAAGCAAGTATCAAAAACTACGGAGGCCTCTGGGAAAGAGGATCGGGTAAATAATGACTCATCAACCCAAAAATCTACATGCTTTTTACATACATCTCTCTCTTGTTACATCATCTTTAGCTGCACCAAACCTGCTGTTGTTCCCTTGTAGAGTGGTTCATGTTTGATTTCAATTAGAAGTATATGTCTCTCTTTTTGTTTCTTATATGCCAACACCATCCTTTTCAACCATAAATCAAGATTAGTACACAGTAAGAAAATAAATTATATTTATGGATTCAATAAGCTAAGCCCTATACATAATATTATTTAATAACATTAAACTATAACAATAAAATATCATTGGAAGTGTATGTCTCTCTTTTTGTTTCTTATATGCCAAACACCATTATTTTCAACCATAAAATTAACATTAGTACACAGTAGTAAAATAAATTATGTTTATGGATTCAATAAGCTAAGCCCTATACACAAAATTATTTAATAACATTAAACAATAATAGCAAAATAATATATGATAGTTAAATAGTATTCATCCTACCATAACAACAATAAAAATGCACAACATTAGATAATAATCAAAACTACATATATAACAATAATGCACTTTGACCCCCACCATTAAATTAATGTTCTTCAACAAGGGCCACGCTCATCCAAGGAAGATTCAACCCAATCTTGTGTCAAACCTCTACTCTATTTTCCATCTCTCTTATTTATTTAATTTTGTTATTAATGTTTGTGCTTTTAATTTGTGCAAGTATATATTGTGCTTTTAATTTGTGCAAGTATATATTGTGCTTTAATTTGTGCAAGTATATATTATGCTCTAATTTTTGTGTTAAGAAATTAGAATTCCTTCTCCAAGGGTCTTAAAGGTCTTGATAATGATATATCAGAGCTTTGGAGATCAAGAGGAGGACTTTTGAAGAGAAATTCAAAATCAAGGTTTATGCAATTTATTTGGTGCTAAGAAAGGAATTACTAAAGCTTCAAATCAAAGGAGAATTATCACGGGAAAAAGAAAGGTTCACAAAAAGCTGCAGTAAGGGTATAAGTGCTTGGAAAAAGAGAGGAGCTCACCAAAAATCCAAAGGGTAAAGAGAAGAAAGGCATATAAACCTTTCGGCAAATGCATCTAACCTTTGGGCAAAGGCTGGATGATTTATGGGAATTGCATGCCATTGGATGAAGAATAAGATCAAGGGCTAGAGTTTAATATCACCTTTATCAAAACCACCTTGGTGTAAACCAAAACCAGCCTTCCTCTTGTTGCAAAACCACCTTCCTCAATCTTTAACCCCTCAAAGATCAAGCCGTATGGATGAAATCAGCAGGCCAAGAGCTTCATCTTCTCGTAATCTCTGAATTGCTAAACCTACCACACTGAGGATTTGCATAATCAAGGGCTTATATTTTCTCCCCATCATTTTCTTTTTTCTCCTCAAGCTTCATGGCTGTTTTGCGCTATCGCTAAAACCCCTCTTTCAATTTCTTTTTCTTCTTTTTCGCGTAATTGGTGGCTGCCTTGTTATTTTTTTCTCTCTCCTCTCCTTGCACTCGATCCCTTTTCAATTATGTGGTGCTCAGTGGTGCTGGCCATTGTTAACCTCCCCTTTTGTTCTTGTAATTATTTCCCTCTCTGAAATAGAAGAAAGATTCTGTTTGTCCTGTTTTGACTTGGAGAGAGAAAATGTCTAGAGAGAGGTAATCCAAAATTGAGATATTTTTGGATATAAAAATCCTCCTAGTGTCTAAAATGGTTTCCCCTGAAACATAATTTCAAAAAGAACTTTCCAATGTGCATTTGGAATTAATTGAAAATGTGTATAAAGAACCTTAGCCTAAGGGTCAAGATTTTCAGAAATTTCTGGATTATGGTCCAATTAAGGTTCCTATGGAGACCAATTGGATTAATCCAAGTGTGGGGATGAGAAAAAAAACCCAAAAATGAGTAAATGCTCACATAAGATGAAGAGTTGACTGAGTACAAGGTTTATTAGTTAAAAACTATGAGATAGTACTAAAAAAATAAGATATTTGGTATAATGATACATTTTTGACACCTTGGTAAGGAGGGGGGGAGACTTCAAGGAGGCACCTATTTCACACATGTGGTGGAGTTTTTAATTCAATAAAATTGTGATATATTTATCTCTCCTCTCTCCTGGATCAAACCAAATCAAAAGGGAGCCAAACTAGGTCCAAATCTTGTCCAAATTAACTGAACCTGAAAAATTCTAGAACCCAGTTAGACTTGGTTAGAGGCCTCCCTCACCTATAAATAGGTCCTTAGTCTTTTGAAAAAAAATCTGTGAACTATACCATGCCAGTATTACATTAAAATAATGATATTTTCTATTATCAAAATCCTATACATTTTGGAGCGATTGGAGCTTCTCTCTCTCTCTTCAACCTTCCTTGGAGCTTTCTTCTCAACATACTAACCAATTGATTGGTTGGGGGCTTCTTCTAAGATAGAGAAGCAAGCAAAAATAAGAGGTAAAGTGTAATTTTATGGTCTTTCTCTACTATTCTCAATGTTTTCACTTCTCAACCCCGCTCAAGCTTCAGAAGTTTCTAAATTAAGTGTTTATAATGCAAATCAAGCTTTTCTTAAGAGTTGTAATGAATAACTAAGAAAAGTTTACATTTATTCTTAGGATGCTTTTTATGTTTATCTCTCTCTCCCCAAAAGAATGGTCATTCCTATGACCAATTCTCTATTCAAATGATGCTTCTTATTGATAAAATCTCAATTCACAAATCAAACTCTAGGCTTGTGAAGCTAGAGGTTAAGAAACGGCTTTTTATACTTTTATGATTATGATAATCTTATGATTTAAATCCATAAATTGGATTTAAGTTTAGAAGATAGTTATACTATCATAATTGTATTACTAAGTTTATTCTTTTCAAGAATATTAAAAATTATCAGCAATAGTAACGGAGCTATGGCAAAATTTTTAAGAAATTGATACATAATTCATTCTTATGCATAATGTGAAAAGAGGACTTCCTACCATATTCTATTTTATCACATTCAATGGAAAACTAATTTTTAAGGTTTATACATAATTAAATAATTAATAAAAGAGAAATTATGGTAATTTTATTAAATGATAAAAGAGGAATTCCCATTACATTTGGAATTCAATCATTTAAATGAGAAAAGTGGAATTCTTAGCATATTGGAATTAATGGATATTTTATTTTAGATAAATTTATTTTATGCATGAAGAAATTTAAATGATAAAAGAGAAATTCCAATGACATTTGGAACTCAATCATTTAAATGGTAAAAGTAGAATTCTTGGCATATTTGGATAATGGATACTTTTATTAAAGAAAAGAAGAATTTTAGATAAATTTATTTTATGATAAAAGAGGAACTCCCATGACATTTGGAATGCAATTAATTAAATGCAAAAAAAGGAATTCCCATGATAATTGAGATCCAAGGAATTAAATGAAAAAAGAGAAATTTTTAGTATAATTCAATTTATGAATATTTATCAAAAGTGGAGTTTTGAGTATTATTGAGAAATATGGGTAGAATTGATTTTTATAAATCCCATGAATTCTTTTATCCAAAAGAAGAATATTGAACATATTTCACTTGAGAAATTTGAGAAAGAATATGAAAATAGCCGTCTCGAGAAAAAGAACCTTCACCTAGGCCAAGCAATTTGCAGAAATTTAGAAAAAGTCCCATCGTCTTGGTATCGAAGCTACTAAATGGGAATGAGATGTGACAGGATGTAAATAGATGTGAATGGGATGTGATAGGATGTGGTGTGATGTAAATGAGTGAATGTGGATGAGATGTGAAGTAAATGGATGTGGATGTGTATGTGAAAGAATGTGATGTAAATGAATGTGGATGTGAATGATGAGATGAGAATGAGATGTGAGGTTATGTGAAAGGATGAGATGTAAAGTAAATGGATGTGGATGTATATGTGAAAGAATGTGATGTAAATGAATGTGGAAGTGAATGATGAGATGAGAATGAGATGTGAGGTTATGTGAAAGGATGAGATGAAAGTAAATGGATGTGGATGTGTATGTGAAAGAATGTGATGTAAATGAATGTGGATGTGAATGGATGTGATGTGGATGTGGATGTGATAAGATAAGATGTGATGTAAATGGATGTGGATGTGAATGTGATGAGATGTGAAGTGTAGATGTGAATGTGAATGAATGGATGGATGTGAATAGTCGTGCATGTGAATGACTGGATGGATGTGGATGAATGAGATGGGATGTGTACGAATGAGATATGATGTGGATGTGATGTAATGTAGATAAAATGTATGTGATGGGATGGTGATGAGAATGAATATGATGGATATGAATGGATGTGATGTGATGGATGTGAATGGATGTGATGTGATGGATTTGATGTGATGTGATGTGAATGGATTTGATGTGAATCGAGATAGATGTGAATGGATGAGATGTGATGTGGAATGGATGTGAATCGGGATAGATGTGAATGGATGAGATGTGATGTGAATCGGGATAGATGTGAATGGATGAGATGTGATGTGAAATGGATGTGATGTGAATCGGGATAGATGTGAATGGATGAGATGTGATGTGATGTGGATCGGGGTAAATATGAATGGATGAGATGTGAATGAATGTAATGTGATGAGATGTGGACATGGGTAGATGATGCGAATGGATGAGATATGATAAGGATAAATGTGGATAATGTGACAAGATGGAATATGATGTGATTGGATGAGAATGGATGAAGGACGATGAGAATATATATAATTGGATGTGGATTAAGCAAAGTAAATTGATTTAGAAGAATGTGGAATAACGAGAAATGACGTGGAATGATGTGAAAAGATGAGAGTTCATTAGAAACTGTATTTATGACCTGTTTTTAAATGACTGTTTTATGTCAAGAATGCTGGGAAAACATTTTGACCATCTTGTGAATAAGGTCGTGTGAAGACCTAAGTGATAAAGTTACAACAGCTGACGGAGAGTCAACGGAGGACGTCTCGCGTAGCAAGGTCGGCCGAGGTCTTGACCAGCCTTGGTTTGATTTAAATGGTGAGTTTCTGGTACGGTGGATGAGGGACCAAGGAAGCGGCCTATGAGTGAAGCGCTAGGTGACCTGCGAAGGAATACGACGGTGCTCGGGCTCTGGGTCGCCAAAGATACCCACGCGTGCATCGAGGAAGAAAATGGATCAAGGAGTTAGAGTTGTTTTCTGAACTCGGCATGGATTTGGTTGATTGACCTTGTTGGTCCTCAAAACGAATGAGTCCATGGCTCTTTTATATGGATCTGTTGGTTGATCTTGCTGATCTTCAACAGAGAGTCCATTTGGATTTTTATAAGTAAATATATTTTCGAGTACTATGAGCTAGGAACTATTGAAAAGGCCCCTGTGAGTGGATAGGTGGTGAGCGTTCTGGTTGCCAATGATGCCATAGGTATACCAATAAAGGAATGATCAAAAATTAGAATTCAACTGGATATTTTGGAGGATTATGATCAGTGATACTATGGTTTTATTAAAAGATTGTTTTAAAGACAGCTGAATCTGTGAAAAAGGCAATTTCATATTGGGTGTGTAAGTGGTGTGACTATCTTGAAGTTTGCATGACTTGCCGGCTAGGGGGCCTGGGAACTCTTTTCCCTGGTACCCGGGACAAAACATAACCAAATTTCTTAAATGGATCTTATCACTACAATGGTTGGGCAGTTGGCTAACCCATGGGACTGGATGGGCTGGACTGATGGATCCCTAAAATGAGACTCAATTCTGTTATGGTACGATAGATGAAGTAAATCCCGGATAGTCCTTGTTCTATGGAAAAGAATCAACGACTGTGCCTCTCGATGAGGAAAAAAGCGTTGGTCTCTATGATCCAAGTGCAAGTCTTTTCCTTGATATGACCATGTGATTTATGGGTTCAGTCGGATCAGTTTGGTTAGTGATGACCTTGACTACGTCAGAATAAAATATCCTGGAGGAATCGCCCGTGCTTTTTGGGCGAGGGAAGTTTTTCCAGGTTCCATTTTGGAAGAAACTGAGGGATTAGTCTCTTGTCCGAATATCCGTGGGGCGAGGCCCCGAGTGAGAGGCTTTGCCCTGCGCAAGAAGTGCTACTTCTGCTACTAGCAACCCCGAATTTGTTGCGCGGAGGGGGCAAGGATCTTTCACAAGAAATCAATGCATAAAGTCAAAATCTATCATCCATTGAATGGGCATCAAACACATATGAGAAATCCATGTGATTATGATGAAAAGAGAAGAAATCCACATGCACATGTAGTAAAGAAGGTATGTGCATAAGGCCTAAGTTAATTAACCTCTCACCATGAGGATGGCTATCAAGCTTGCCATGAGCGCTAGACCATGAAAGGCCATATCCATGAAAGGAGCAAAGAGTACATGTAAGTGTCCAAGATACGAATGACCAAAAGATCCCTACAATGAACCCAAGGCCCTATTTATAGTAGCCTTTCCATGGCCCATTATTTACATATTTTGGACCTTAGTTTTTATTCATTACAAACCATCCCTTCTCAAATAATTTGTTCTCAAAAACATACAAGATATCTATAATTCATCATAGCCTCAAATGAAATCAATGGGAAGTGGTGAAGGCCCAAATATGCTCTGTCCATAAGTCTTCATCTCTAATGCATATGTGTGGGATTGTTATGGTAGCCCTTGTTGTAGATGAAATCCTTTGAAAGATTCTTCATGAAAACTCTATGGAATAGGCTGTAAATGATGCATACACTTAGCCAATCATGTCCCACATCATATTCTTCCATTGTGATGACCAATGAAGCTTGTTGGAGTGGAGCATCGACCCCAACAATGGACCTCACCAAAACTATCCAAAAATTACAATATGCATATAATCCCAAGTATTGCCCATTTTCTCCATACAAATCATGCCACTTGGTCAAGAAACACCTTCTTCAAGTAGGCCATGTTGTTGCACATACTCTAAATATTTCCAAGTAGCCTCATCCATGGGCAATTGCTTCCACATAACAAGGTATTCTTCAATGTTCCTATTTCTCAACTCCCTTGTCCTCTTGTCCACAATCCTTTCCTGCTCATATATGATCTCCCCTTTTTTGTCCATGGGTGGTAGCTCTTCAATATCTTGTGGAAGAGTAACCACAAACCTCTAAGGTTGGACACATGAAACACATCATGAATTCTTGTTGAAGAAGGCAAATCAAGCTTGTAAGCCAAGTCACCCACCTTCTTGACTACCATGTATGGACCATAATATCTATGAGCCAATTTTGGATTGGAAGATTCTTTGAGAATTTTATGACAACTCTTACGAAGTTTTAATAGCACATAGTCAACTTCTTCAAGCTCCATCTTACGCCTATGCTCATCTGCATTTTCCTTCATGACCTCTTGAGCCTTCTTCATGTTGTCCTTGAAAAGTTGAAGAAGGTGTCTCATCCTTTCTAACTCTTCCTTGGCCAAAGGATTAACCATTTTGTCCTCATGAAAGGAAATAGATGGCACATGCACTTGATACCCATAAAGATCCTCGAAAGGGGATGTCTTGATACTTAAGTGCTTGCTTGAATTGTGACAAAATTTAGCAAGATAGAGCCATTCATCCTAAGATGTTCGCATATCATGTCAATAGTTTCTCAAATACACTTCAAGCCATTTGTTTGTGCACTCCTTTTGAGGGTGATAGGTTGTAGATGGAGTGATTTGGGTTCCCATGTTCTCATATAATGTCCTCCAAAAAGTACCCATGAACTTGGTATCCCTATCACAAACTATATTAAGTGGCAAACCATGTATCGTGAATACATGTTCCATGAATTGTTTGGCAATGTGAGAGGCCCCATAAGTGATCTTTGAAGCAATGAAATGGGATGATTTGGTGATTCTATCCACCATCACAAATATTTGATTCCATCCATGCTTTGTCCTTGGTAGGCCCGTAATGAAGTCCATAGAAATGTGAGTCCACTTTCCATCAAGAATAGACAAAGGATGAAGCAATCCACTTGGAAGTTTATGGCTATCCTTAATGAAGTCCATAGAAATGTGATTCCATTTCCCATCTAAAATAGGCAAAGGATGAAGCAATCCACTTGGAAGTTGATGGCTATCCTTATTCTTTTGGCAAGGCACACATTCCAACACAAACTTCTTGACATCTCTCCACACGTCTTTCCAATAGAAGATCTTACTCACTTTGTCAAAAGTTTTAAACACACCAAGATGGCCCAAAAGTGGTGAAGAATGCATCTCATAGATCACCTTGGGAATGTGAGATGAGGTAGGAACCAAGTACAGCTTATCCTTGTGCCATAGGAGACCATTAAGAAGCTTTTAAATGAGGGAATTCTCCATCATCTCCTTGCTGTAATTTCCTGTAAATATGGGTAGCACCTTCATTTATAAGATATTCCTGTTGAATCCCTTTGATCCATTCACTATACACTTCCATAATTGAAGTCATAGTTTAAGATAATGCATCCACAACTATATTGTCCTTCCCGGGTGGGTAGGATATCTCAAAATCATATTCTTGAAGAGTAGCCAACCATCTCTTTTGTTTGGGAGAAAGATTGGGTTGGGAGAGGAAAAATTTCAGCACCCTATGATCATTTTTCACCTTGAAATGTGTACCATAAAGATAGTGATGCCATTTCTTGATTGCATGAAGTATGGCCGACATTTCTTACTCATAAACATGCATCTCCATCTCCTTCTCGGAAAGCTTTCTACTCTCAAATGCAATGACACCATGCTCTTAATATAAAACTGCCCCAAGCCCTCTTCCACTTGCATCCGCTCTCACATAAAATGTCTTTGAGAAATCAGGGCAAACAAGAATAGGAGCAAATGCGAGCAAAGTTTTGAGTTCATTGAAACTCTTGTTAGTAATAGCATCCCAAAAGAAAGCTTCTCTCTTGAGTAGATCGGTAAGAGGTGCCGCAATAGATGCACAGTGAAAGAAGACAATTCCAAAAATCCTCTCAATTTATATTACTAGGAGTTGGCCATTCTTTGACACATGCTACTTTCTTCAGAGATCAGCCCTAATGCCCTTCTCTCCCACTAAGTGTCCAAGATACTCCACTTCATTAACCACCATGAATGCACATTTTCTCTCCTTTGCACAAAGCTTATGCTTCTTCATCACCTCAAACACTTGTTACACATGAGATAAGTGCTCTTCCTTGCTCTTGCTATAAATCAAGATATCGTCAAAGAACACTAGCATAAATGAAGGGAGCCAATATCCTATTCATCAAAGCTTGGAAAGTGACCAGGGCATTTGTAAGGCCAAAGGGCATAACCATAAAGTGGAACAATCCCCTTTCTGTCCCAAATGTCGTCTTCTCTCATCACCCTCATTCATTCATATTTGATGTGTGGTAACCCGATCTTAAATCAATCTTAGTGAAGAATTTTGCACCTTTGAGCTCATCATCAAGAAGATCATCAATGCGGGGAATTGAGTACCTATTCTTGATAGTGACTTTGTTCAAGTCACAGTAATCAATGCACATACGAAAGGACCCATTCTTCTTCTTCACCAATAGAGATTGTGAGGGTTGGATAAGACACATTCTTCTTCTTCACCAATAGAGATTGTGATGCAAATGGAGATTGTGAGGGTTGGTGTTGCATGACGAATGAAGATCAATACAAGGATGCAACAAAAAAGACACTTAGGGCTCTTGAAAAGAGTTCCGAGTTGTAGATGAATGTGGGAGAGGGCTTGACAATAATCCCACATGGGAACTTTTGGGAGTTCTAGAGTTTTTGTATAAAAGGTGGCCCATTTGAGAGCTAGAGAGCACTCTTTGGTCGTTTGGTTGAGAGGCTCATAGAGAGAGCTTGCTCCATAGCTCCTTCTCATGTGCTCTCCCAAGGCTCTCCATCTCCATTCATGCTTCAATCTTGTACTCTCTATTCTCTACATTTTCAATGATATGAGGTTATGGTCTACACACTTGCTAATCTAGATTTCTTAATGATGTTTTGATGCTAAAATCTGATTTGTAGAGTGCATGTGATGAAGCTTGTGCATGAAGATGTGTAGTTGAGGCTTGTGTGATAGCTCTTTGCATGTTAGGTTCTTTGCATAAGTTGCATTTTTGTGCTTAAGTGTAGCCTAATCTTGATGCTTTGATTATGTTAGATTGATTGCTTGAGTGTTGAAGAAGGATTGAGTAGGACTAGAAGTCATTAGTGTGTGGTTAACTAATTTTCTCCCATTCGGGATAGCCTCTATGCGCTAACCGGGTTGCATTCACGGATTGACAAAGTGTGTGGGTTGGAGTGTAGCCTCCGCTATGCTATGATGTCCCAAACAATGGCGCCGCTGCTGCCGGGGAACGCACACCTAAGTTAGTGAAGGGTGTTAACCATTACTTCTTACTAAGTGCTCCATTGATTGCAAAATCGTGGATTAGGGTAGATTAGAGTAGAGTTTGCAAGGGCATTGAGTGTGTGATCTCAAGGGCGCCTTGGGCGCCTTGTGTGTTTTCGGTTTTTTGATTAGAAGCAAAAAAAATTATAACCCCATTGCGGTAGAGTAATCCCGCCATTAAGTAGGTTCAAGTGGTTTCTGTTTTTGTATTTTTTTGACGTCGAGCGAAGGAGGAAGGAGATGGTGAAGGCAAACCGCTGTTGGAGCTGAAGCAAAGAAAAAAATAAAATATATATATATATATATATATATATTTATTTACCTTGAAGCGTGGCTGTTTGTGCCAGCAACTCGAAGGACAGTGGGCAGCGTTGGCCGGCTGAAAGGAACGCAGAGGAGACGGCTTTAAAAAAAAAACAATTATATATATATATATATATATATATAATTTTTTACGTTGACGTGGCATTGTAGGGGGTCGTCTGCATCGTGTGCTGCACTGGGGGGCGCCTGCAGTGGGCGAAGCAGTAGACGGCGCCTACAGTGGGCGAAGCAGTAGACGGCGGCTGGAAGTGGGAAGCGAAGCAGTAGGCTGGAAGTGGGAAGAGAAGGTAGTAGGAGACTGGTCGCCGGTGTAGGAGACAAAGGGGGTTGCGAAGTGGCGTTGGCTGTAAGGTGGTGAGCCGACGGCTGCAGCAGTGGAGGCGGCTGGCAGTTTGAGGCGGGGCAGCAAAAGGCCGTTGGAGGCAGCTGGAGGCGACTGGCAAGAAGATGGAAGGGGCCGAAATAGGCGTCTACTGAGCTTGTCGTCGGTTAAAGCGAAGAAGGCTAAGGCGCCTGCAGTTAAGGTTGCGAAGGCGGTTGCAGAGGGCAGCTGTGGGGAAAGCGTGCAAGAAGCCGAAAGTGAAGCGAGGGTAGCCACGTGGAGAGCGGCTGCGTGGAGAGTGTCAGGCGTGGAGACGATCGACTGTTGGCTGCAGATAAGATCAAGAACCAGGCACGTGAGGAAAGTGAAGGAGGCGGTGAAGAAGGCGCGCCACGAGGAAGCAGGTGCGCAGCAGAGCGGACGATCCGGAGGGATAAGGAATATAAGGTTAGTGATTTATTTATTTATTTATTTATTTTTTGTTATTTATTTTTGTTAATTTTCTTGTTAATTGCATTTAAAATATATATATATATATATATATATATATAAAAGAGAAAAAGAGATAGAAAAAAAAGAAAGAAAAAAGAAGAAGAAAGAAAAAAAAAAGAGAAAAAAAACCATAAAACCATAAATTTATTTTTTTTTTAAAAGGAGAAAAAAAGAAAAAAACAATTTTTATTTTTGTATTTTGAATCCATTGTTCATTTTTTAAATTTCTGTAAAGTCTTGCATAATTAAAGTAGCTTGCATTTTTTATTTGTATTTTTTTAGAATTTTGTAATTGCGTGCATAATTAGTAGATTTATATTTTTTGTAATTGGCACGAAATTTATTAGTTAAAAAAAACAAATAAACAAAAAAAAACAACAACAACAAAAGGAGAAAAAAACAAAAGAAAACAAAAGGAAAAAAAAATTCTATAAATTAAGTGTTTTTTAGGAGTCTACTTTTTTGCATATTTTGTAATTCTTCATTTTTTTAAATTTTTACATAATTAGTGTAACCTGCATTTTTTAATTTTTGTAACTTTGTGCATAATTAGTATTTTTTTAGTGTGATTCATAATTTTTGTGTAAATTAAAAAAAATAAATAAAAAACATAAAATTATAAAATCATTAAAAAAAATCATTTAAAAAAATAATAAAAAAAGGATAGATAGTTACGCCACACATACTCATTTTAGTTGCATTTAGTGATTAGGTAGGTTAAAATATATATATATATATACATACATATACATATACATACATATATATATATAAACAAAAACAAAAACAAAAACAAAAACAAAACAAAACAAAAACACATAAAAAACCAAAAAAATTTGACCTTATGCACTTGCGGTCGGGACGTCTTATAGATTCTGCCATAGGGCCTAGGGCACCTTCTAGAGTTCCTACGCAAGAAAGTGGGACCCAATCGATAGGAAATTTGGCAGATATTGCTGAAACCCTTTCTGAATCCCAATCCGATACCCTTTCCTCCAGAACAACTAGTTCATTGTCCATGGACAATCTAGGGCCGACAAATAGTCATCCCGTAGTCCCAAATAGAACACCCACAAGATCCTTTAATCCATTTGAAGCCGACACCATGGGGTTAACACTTAATGTGAGACTCCAATATGTCTACACAAATGCTCAAGGAGCTGAGATCTTTAGGGATCCACAACAACGGTATCTTGTTAAGATCGCAGACATTTTCTCAGAACTTGATAGAGCACCTCTAGTCAATGACCAGGGTAACATGTACATGGGTGGAGACGGTGTTCGCTCTACGAAGTCACCTACCATCCAGAAAATGTAGACAAATTAGGGGAGCTCACTAAAACCGAGTTCTTAGACTTATCAAAACTTTCCAGAGCAAGGGATTCTAGAGATGACTGGCCCATTGAGCCGGACATGCCTGGACCCTCCAATGCCCAGTCCTCAAAACCATCCATAGATGATTTACTTCTTGTAGATCTAAATTTGGAAAGGGATAGGAAAGGCAAGAGCAAAATGGATCAGGGGGCTGAGAACCAATGGGAGTTTGTACGGCAAATTCCAATGACAAAGGTCTTACAGGATGACCCACTTCAAGAGGTCTATAAGGACTCGTTAGAGGGATATTATGCCACAACTAAATTGCCAGAGCTGGATCTTCCTCTAGCTCATGTGGTGGTAGTTGAGAAGCTTGCAGGACACATGAACAGAATAATTGATAAATGGGCCAATGAATACCGAACCTTAGATTGGAAAGAGATTCGGGAACTCACGTGGAAAGGACAACCATTATTCATGGAAGTGTTCTCAACAAATACAGCCAAACCAGGAGAGACAGCCTTTCTTGGAGAAACTGTTGCTCCTCCCCTACGAGAGTTCACTAGAGAGGGACCTTCAACATCCAAGTGGACCACTGCTAGTAGCCCAACTCTAGCACCAAGATATCGTCCTACACCAAATGTGCGACCACCGGTCACACCACAACAACATCTTTCTCACTATGACAATCGGAGGGTAGGGGAGCCAACTCGTCCTCCCATTAATGCACCTCCTGAAATGCGGGTGACAAGATCTTTGGAGGGGTTTGGTGAGGCTGGTAATAGGGTACCCACACCAATTTTGGATGCATGTGGACCATCTTTCCAAAGAGAGGAACAATTCCCACTGAGAGTGAGAGGCCGTAGGCCCTATGATGAGTATTCAAGACAAGTAAGGCCATCAACTCTTCAGAAACTGGTAAAGAAGTATGAAGGGTCGGGAGATCCATACGACCATGTAGCAGCATTTAGGCAAGCAGTTCGAGCTGAGCAAGTGGCTGATAAGCATACTCAAATTGAAGGATTTGGACTCACTCTTGAGGGAAAAGCCCTGGCTTGGTTTCAGGCATTAGAGGCTTCAGACAAATCTTCTTTACGAGTTTTGGAAGATAGATTCATTGCTGCTTTTTCCTTGATGGGAATTCAACATGACACGGTAGCACACATCTACTCTTTCAAGCAAGGCGAGAATGAGAGTGTTAGAGACTGTGTAAATAGAATGAAGCAGTACATTAATTGTTGCCCAGAAGATGAGAAGCCCGCCCAAAGTCGATTAATTTCTCTCTTCTTAAAAGGACTCAAAAATTCAACACTGCATACACATCTCTATGCGAAGAAGCATACAAATTTCAATGAGTGTTGCCATGATGCTATGGATTTCATCGATAACTTCAAATTCCAAGATGGTTCTGGCCCAGAGGTGAAACCAGAGATCAGTGGGGTGATGACCAAAGTTCAGGGTCTAGCGCGCTAGTAAATCCAGACCAGATAGCTAACCTAGTACTACGGAGATTGGGACAGACCTATCGTCCACCCATGCAATCACAACAACAGCAGCAGAGAATGAGGAGTGTACTTCCTA
The DNA here is from genome assembly GCF_041138505.1 of Cibotium barometz. Lineage (NCBI taxonomy): Eukaryota > Viridiplantae > Streptophyta > Polypodiopsida > Cyatheales > Cibotiaceae > Cibotium > Cibotium barometz. Next base: position 29,706,333 of record NC_141075.1, on the reverse strand, counting down.
CAGGTCCTCATCTTTGTGGAGCATGTGGCGGTAACCATAAAACAGAGGAATGTAATACCTTTTCTCCTCTAGTCACAAACCAACCCACAAAAAAGTGGTGCCAAGCCTGTGCTTGGAACTTTACCCACACCACACAGGAATGTACTCGCATTGCGAGAATGAGACAGGAACGTGAGCAGCCAAGGGGTGGAGTGGCTCCACAAATGTATCAACAGTATACTGATTTTGAACGTAAGCCAAGAGCAAGCACGACCTGTTCTTGGTGCTCAACCTCCTGCTCCAGGGACTGCTCCTGTGAGGGTTGTTGACTACGACAATTCAAATATGTGTAGAGACTTGGTAAACCCAGGCTATGTGGAAGAGGAATACGCATCATATTCATCCAAAGAAAATCTCTTTGAAAGTCTCGCATACCCAAGCCAAGCACTACTCAACCAGGGGAACAAAACTCTTTAATGTTGCTAGGCGGCTACCAACCTAGGACTCCAGGCCCCTCAGGTCAATGGCAGCCAAGGAAAGTAGAGGCCAAACCAATGGGCCCATGTTATGAGTGCGGAGAACCCCATTGGGCTCGTGATTGTCCACATCGCTCAAGGCAAGCATCTCGATCCAATACAACAGTACAACAGTTTCCACCAATTGAAAGGTATTGTCTAGGGTGTTGTGTAGAACACTTCCCAAAAGATTGTCTGCTGAAACCACATGAGGAAGGCACCTCTTAACCAAAGGTCTCACTCAACCTTGTAGGGGCAGTTCCATCAAACCACCTTCATCTGAGAATGAGGATGTCGTGCCACTTAGAGTCTTGACTAGATCACAGACACGAAACGCCGAAATACAAACTGATGAGACACCTCGAACTAGGGATGCAAAGACAAATCTAGTGGACAAGACCCTACAGTCCAATAGAAAAAAAACCACTCGGAGGAAGAAGAACCGAAACAAGCAAACTAAAAGTGCATCCACTGGTTCTCAAGATGCCTCTAAACAAAACATGAGGGATAAAACTTTTACATCCCAAGAAGTGCATGAGGAACATCAACCTCAAACTGAGCCTAGTGCTAAACAAGATGAGGCTAGTACGACTGAGGATAGTTCTGGGGGTTCTGTTTTTGTGGATAAAGTGAATGAGACTCTAGAGGCCATCATTGATGCTCATAGAAGTCGCATTGCAGCTTTATCTGAGCTACCCAAGAAGCTTCAAGAATACCCAAACCCTCGTGAGGAGAAGATCAATCTAGCTGTACATCAGCAACTCATTAGGGAAGCTCAGTCAATACTTGAGGGACCACCACCACCTATTCCTCGAGGCCCGACCTCTCTTAAGCCAACATTAGAAACCATACCAGAAGTGTCATCAAGTCGAGAAATGAAAAGTGAGCTCATTTCACAAGCTCATAGCGAAAGGTCTGCACCAATTGACACCCAATTGAAAGGAGGTATTCTGCCACCACCAAGCCTTGTCTTCCCATGCAATGATGAAGTTATTGATGCTAATGAGGACATGGCAAATGAGATGTGGGCCGCAGTTCATGAGAAAGTTAATGAGAACATGTCTTCTATTAGTTCGCCTCCATTCTCTGAGGTGGATTTTACCAGGGGCACGGAAAACAACTTTAGACGCCCAAGCATCCAGGAGGAAGTTCAAACAATTGTTTCTCCTAGAAGTAAGCATACAATGAAAACCTTACCATCATATCTGGGAGAATATGAGAACTGTTCTCAAACCTTGAGGATACCCTCCATGCATAAAAGGTTGACAAAGGAGAAGGATATGAGTATGGTGCAAGCTATTTTGTCAGCACCAGTGGCTTGTACCTTACCTTTGCTTGATTTGATAAAAATTTGACCTGAGTTGTGGAATGATATTGCCACATGTTTGTCAGAGCAGGTATTGCTACAAAAGGGTCACCATGAGTGTACTATACACCCTGAGACAAAGCATGTTATGCCAGTTCCTATCAACAAAGTAGGAAAATTTTGTGAGGACGATCAGGGAAATGCTACCCTCCCATTAGAAGTGCGAAAAGTAGCTTCAACTGCAATACTTGATAGTGGTGCAGGAGTGGGCATTGTGACAAGGTCCATTTGGGAAAAGTGGGGCAAACCAGCTATTAGGAGTACCAGGATGCGCTTGCAGATGGAAGCTTAGAACATCCCCTTGGGCTGCTTGAGAACATATTGGTCACCACATGTGGGATTGAATATGAGCACACCTTCGCAGTAGTGGATTTTGGAAAACATCCAAACTATGAAGTGATATTGGGTAGACCATTCATGCAACAATTTCAAATGATTCAAGATTGGGGATACAATTATTTGTACCTCCAACATGATTCTGTCATCACAAGGGTCAACCTAAGGAATCACTCATATCGTGATGTAACAAGGTCTCCAATAGATGAGTTTGATTCTGCTTCATCTGAGGGCTCAAGAGTTACATTGTCAGATGGGCGAGAAGATCTGTGGATGTGTGGAGCCTCATGTAGGGGTTTCAACACTCAGAGACTTAAGGGTAATCAAAGTGTATCAGATGAGGCATACATTCCACAACCCTTCCCTGAGCATTTAATTGATCCATTAGAATGGACTCATGTCCTTGCAACATTATCGACATGTGCTTTACCTAAGCCAATTCAATTTTGTGACTCAGATGGATATGACATTATTCCTATACGAATGGTACAACCACGTGACCTTCTAGATGTTTTGTACTATAGGAAGGCATCCACAACAGCACTGCAAGTAGAGGAAGTCTCTGCTAATCCACGAGCTTTATCTTGTCAAAGGGGTAATGTTTCTACCTTACACAACCAACTCTCAAAATCTGCTCTTGAAGCTCCAAAACAAATGATGTGGATAATTGATGAGTACTCAAGTGAGGGCCATGGCTGGCATGTTCCAACTACTCTAGTTGCTGCTCAAAGAAGGCCAGGCAAGAAGGAATTATCAATTTGGCTACCCAAAGATGCGTACAAACTTGTACCATCTAGTCCAGTTGCTAAGCCTCTTAAGAAGCACATCATTTCCAAGCCTAAACCTCGGATTGTTACTCGATGGGTCCCAAAACATGTTCTTAAAGCACAAGGCTATTATGAGGGTGCAACAGCAATTTGGCTTCCAAAATGCCATGCTTTGCTAGGGGTAAAAGAGTGTTTCAGAACAATAGCATGGTCAATCTCCCTCTTGGGTGTGGCAAACTTTTTGGCACTTGAAAAATGTCCTCATACTCTTTGAGAAGAGTCACCATATCTTTGTCCATTTTCTCTATGTGCTATCCATTACCATCCATCCCCTCTTGAACATATAACAAATAGATAGTGCCAAGAGTCTTGAGATCCTTCTTGAGCCGCTTTGGAGTGATCAGAGAGAGCCCTTTTGATGCATTTCCAACCAATACCACTTGTTGTCCACCATGTGAAAAGCTCATAACACCTTGAAGGTTTATGGGGAAATCACCAAGAGAAGCTAACTAATCACACCCCATAATCACATCAATGGGACCCGATAATCACATCAATGGGACCCATGTCCAAGACCACCAAATCACCTTTCCAAGTGTATGAAGAAGAAAATGTCACTTGTGTAGAAGGGTAAACCAATGTAGCTTTCTCATTTTTCCCATTTGCCACTTGCACTTGGAAGGTTATGGGTAGGTCCGTTGTGGAGATAGCTTGAGAGAGTTAATGGATTTAGAGTTAATGAAGCTATGTGTACTCCCATTTTGACTAGTAGCATTAGCTTCCCTCCTACTGATGTATTGTGGGGCTATCTCTTTTTTTTTTTTTTTCCAGAGTGTATCAGATGTCACATGGTTGTAACTTTGGTCTCATAGGTCACTTTGGCCTTTTGAAGACGTTAATATAACATTTCATTTCATCTCTCTCTCTCTCTCTCTCTCTTCCTTTTTTCTAGCCCTTCTCGGACTTACTAAATTATACACAAAATCCTACTTTAATTGGTATCAAATTTTGTAAGATTCAATACTCTAGAGTAGTTCATTTTTTTCTACATTGAAATTCATTATGCTAACATTACTAAGGCTCAAGAGTTTCATCTTCTTACATGTTTCATTTGTTTCTCATCTAACTTTAATGCTGTTGGTAGGCATTACTAGCTATACATAGGACTCTTTATTTTAAAGCTGTTTAGTGTCATATTCTTGATTTTAAATAATGTACACCCTTTAGCTGAACGGGGACGCTTGGATGTTGACGTGCCATCCTAGTGAATTGGTATCATGGGTGACCCCACATTAAATATTAGTTACCTAGTGTTATTGGTATAGCGTGAGACCATGTTACTACACTAGACAACTGCACACGGTCGAAGTGTAACAAGTGGTAACTCACACCATGCTAGATGATGTGCATAATGATACTCTCATCGTAGTGAAACAAGTGGTGAGTGTATGTTATGTTTATGCCTACCTATGTTTCATATTGGGATTAATTATAGAGAAGGCAATTAATTGGAACAACTAATATGTTTACGTTTGTGAGATAGGTGATGAGCAGTGTGCATAGCACACATGGAGAATCTTGTCTATATCATGTCATCTTGGATTATTATTATTTCATATTATTAGGTGTATATATATTTTATTATATTTTTGATACACAATAAAAATCATAAAAAAATATGCTTGATTAACAATGTGTAGAAACCAGCTTAATAAATGGAATGTACAAATGCGCACAAGATTATTTTATGAGTTATTTTTGTTGGTCACGTGCCCAAAGATTGTACAAATTATTTTTGCACGCTTGTGCGTGGCATTGCTATATTATTAGCATATATGTTAGAAGAGTTTTAGTTATTTTACACTTAGTGTGTGAACAAACTCTAGTGCTTGAGCTATTTTTGTAAAAGTGGAAAAGTAAGCCCTATTTTGTACACACAACTATTATTAGCTCCTTGGGATATATTTGAAATACGATTCTCATAAATACTCATGTCGTGGAAAGCTACATGCATGAAGGGGGAGATTGCACCCAATAGTGTGTTGATGGTGATGTCTACTCTATCCCTTGTTTTATTTTATGCTATGCTTCAATTTTATCAATTTAATTCAAGTCTATGCTTTAATCCTTGATGTATATGTGAGTTTTGATTAATTCTTCAAAAAGTACATAAGGTCCCTTGATAGTGGTATCAAAGCTATGGGTACTTGGACTTGAAGAATAGGGAGAAGCTTAAAAAAAATCTAGAGGATAAAGAAACATAAGCTCAAGAACTCTTGGACAAAGCTTGGAAGGTTTATGGGAAATTTCTAACCCATCGGATCAAGATTGGAATCAAGGGCATAGAGAGATTGTCATCTTTTCCTCAAAAACCACTTCTGCAAAGCCCAAAACCACCCTTCTTCTTTCCAAAACCACTTTCATTAATCTTAATCCTCATCATAATCCAATTGTATGGATGCAATCAGCACATTGAGGAGTTTAGGGCCTATTCTCATGATTGCAATAAGCACTGTGCCTGCTTAAAATCCATAATCAAAGGCTCAAGATTTCTCTCTCCTTTCTTCTTCAATTAATACACAGCAGTTCTATTTTTCCTTCAATTGATTGGGAAAATGATTTTAGCTAACAGTAGGTGAGATATGGACTCTCATTTTTGCCCCTTAAGGATTTTCGCACCTCCTCTCTCTAGAGAAATGGACTCATGGTGAAATTTTTACAAATCGAATCAAAAGTTGGCGGAGATTGCACATTTGGAATCTACTCATCGAGACCTTTCCAATGATATATAGTATCATGGAAAATTTTGATTATTCAAGAAGTCCCCAAATTGGTGATGATGTGGCATGTTACATGCCACATCTTCACCAATTTGGGGACTTGTTGAATATTCAAAATTGCTTATCATGCTATATATCATTGGAAAGGTCTCGAAGAGTAGATTCCAAATGTCCAAACTTCGCTCACTTTTGAGTTGATTTGCAAAAATTTCACCATGAGCACATTTTTCTAGAGAGAGGAGGTGCAAAAATCCTTAAGGGGTGGATTTTTTAAAATCCCTCTCCCTTTCATCATTTAGCGGATGTCACCAGTGGTTACAGTGTTCTTTTTCACTTTTCTCTTAGTGCTGCCGGGTTCACTTATAGCCATGAAGAAGCTTGTTTTTGTAAAAGCTTTATAAGCTCAAAAAGCTTATTATTGGAAAAGCTCATAAACTCTAAAACTTATATTATTACAAGCTTTACAACCCTCTTTAGCCTACAAAAAAAATGAAAAAGAAAGAGAGGGAGTTGTAATTTTTAAATTACAAAAGATAAGCTTGTTGCTTTTATAATTTTTAAATTACTGCTTCTTAAATTACTGTACAAAACAAAAGTACTAAAATTTGATGATGAAGAAGACTTCTACTACGATGACTACTCCAACTCTTGAGATATCATATTTATTTCTAAATTTTATTTGAGACTTTTTATAAATTTCAAGGAGAGTTTTTATGCATCAAAGTAGAACTTCTTGATGAAGGAACCGGCCCTTCCATCTTGAACTATGCTTTATGATCTTTTCACTATGTATTAGTCTTATGGTATGGGACACAAGATTAAACTTGTGTCAAGGATTTTGATGCATACTTATCTCTAGATTCATGTGGGATGATTTCTGGTGGTATGGGACACTAGAATTTATTACACATAGAAGTCATTGATACAATGTCTTTTTGTCATAATTAGAGAAGATACTAGAATTTGTATATGGTAAGACAATGATCTCCTTTGCTCTCAATAAGCAAATACGCAACTGAGGTCAGTTACTTTACTAAAGTAGGAGGGATGTTACATAATGTCCACCCTTGGGATGCCTAGACACTAGTGTGCCACCCTAGTGAATTGGTTTCGTAAGTGACTCCAGATTAAATACTAGTTACCTAGTGTTATTGGTATAGCCTAAGACCATTCTTGACATGTGTATGTTGTTAATGTGTAACAACTAGTGCCATGCTTGATGACTATATTGTGGTCAAAGTGAAACAAGTGGACTACGCTAGACAACTGCATACGGTCGAAGTGTAACAAGTGGTTTATGCAATTGATGTGCCATGCTAATGAAACAAGTGGTAACTCACTCCATGTTATATGATGTGTATAATGATACTCTCATCGTAGTGAAACACGTGGTGAGTGTATGTTGTGTTTGTGCCTATCTACGTTCCATATTGGGATTAATTGTAGAGAAGGCTATTAATTGGAACAACTAATGTGTTTACGTTTGTGAGATAGGTGATGAGCACTGCGCGTATCACACATGGAGGATCTTGTCTATATCATATCATCTCATATTATTATTATTTAATATTATTATGTGTGATTTGATGATGAGTGCGAGGGTCACCCTGAGATGCCGCATGAGTTTTATTGAAGTAGTCCATGTTCACCCGAGCCTCTGAGCCATGCCTTTGTGTCTCTAAGCCATGCTCAGTCTCACTGAACCTATGAGTCTATTTGTGGTATTCCATGCCCATAAGAACCTTTGACCCATGCTTGATCAGCCTCTGAGCCATGCTCGGATCTCTAAGTTTACCTTGCAGAGCAGAGCAGGTTATATCGTCACTAACGAGACGAACACAATGTTGTTGTTGCAGCATTTTGTGTTATTCGATTTCTTCTACACAATTGAGGACAGTTGCTCTTAAAACGGGAATACTATTACAAGTATATATTTTATTATATTTTTGATGCACAATAATCATAAAAAAATATGCTTGATTAATTATGTGTAGAAACCAGCTTAATAAATGGAATGTGCGAATGTGCACAAGATTATTTTATAAGTTATTTTTGTTGGCCACGTGCCAAAAGATTGTACAAATTATTTATGCACTCTTGTGCGTGACATTGTTATATTATTAGCATATATGTTAGAAGAGTTTTAGTTATTTTACACTTAGTGTGTGAACACTCTCTAGTGTTTAAGCTATTTTTATAAAAGTGAAAAAGCAAGCCCTATTTTGTACGCACAACTATTATTAGCTCCTTGGGCTATATTTGAAATATAATTCTCATAAATACTCACATTGTGGAAGTGGGAGCTACACTTATGAGGGGGGAGATTGCACCCAATAGTGTGTTGATGGTGATGTCTACTCTATCTCTTGTTTTATGCTATGCTTCAATTTTGTCAATTTAATTCAAGTCTATGCTTTAATCCTTGATGTATATGTGAGTTTTGATTTATTTTTCAAAAAGTACATGAGGTCCAGTGAGAGAGAGAGAGAGAGAGAGAGAGAGAGAGAGAGAGAGAGAGAGAGAGAGAGAGAGATATGATCTTATCTTGAAAGTGCTTTCTATTGACTATATGTGACACATTGACACATTTTTTTGTTGTAGACGTGTGACATGTCCCTTTGGATGTGACTGTTTCATAATCTATTGGGCCCTTGAATTTGAAGTGGGAGAGCTTTCATTTTCCCACATGCTTTTTGGACTATTGCATTGAATGATTTCATGATGCCTAGTGGAAAATTTTCCAATTTTCATCTCAGTACATGCTCTTTATAAGAAACCTAGTACTAGCTACAACCTAATGTTACAAAAAAAAACAATATTATAGTGTATTTTTAAAGTTAAGGCTAAAGAAAATCAGCTACACTCTTTTGGAATTTTTGTACATTCTGGTTATAAGTGATCAAAATAGGTCGAATTAAGGAGTAGCCTTAATTTGATGTTAAGAAAAAGGTTTTTTTTTCCCAGCATTATGCAACCTTTCTTATTCTCATTCCCACATGCTTTTTAAAAGAACCATAGTACAACCCTTCTTATCTACACATTGTCTTAGAGTATGAAAAAGTCTTCTTTGATAAAAAGACCCCTTAAGGCCTCGATGTAGAAGGCAAAAAAGGGGAATACAAACCAAGTATCCATGCATTGGAATGGTGATTCCATCTCATCCTTATTATCACTAAGAAGGCTACATTGTGACACTCATGTAGTGTATGCATAGATGGAGCATCATCCTATGTGTTTTTCAGATGCTTGAGGGATTTTACACAATAAAAGTTTGAGATTTCCATTGCCCAATAACTAGTCTCAGGTAATTAAGTCTCTTTGTCGAGGCTATGCAGCACAACACATTCTGATGTGTGAAAGACACTCATATTTTTAACTTTTTTTGGCGAGAGGGGTTCGTTCCATTATTTCTATAGGGGATGAGTGGAGTCTGCATGGCATAGGAGTAACGCTCTACCACTGGGTTATCGCCCCTGCTCCTGAGGGTCCTCATTTTGAGGTAGGATGTTTGTGAGAAGATTTTGTTTCAACCGAGGACCTTAATTTTCTCTAAGGAAAACATGGGAACTTTTTTGAAGGCCCTCTTTAATTTTTATGTGAATAAGGCATCGAAATGCTTTTCTCCATTAATTAATTAATTACTTTGCTTGCTAGACCACATCTCAAAGGTTCGAAGGAGTAATAAAGGTCATGCGAGGTATTTGAACCGTATGAAATTATCCTTCTTCTTTTGGTCACAAGATTTTTGAGATTTTGCCTACTAGGTGTTCACTCGCATACATCTCCTCTCTCTCTCTCTCTCTCTCTCTCTCTCTCTCTCTCCCATAGTTGCATGTGACTACATTGATTGCAACTTCTTTTGTTTAGGTCTTATATCCCAATCCTTGCATCGTCTCTGCTCTTACCACACAGAGAGTCAAATCTCTCTCTCTCTCTCTCTCTCTCTCTCTCTCTCTCTCTCTCTCTCCAGGCAGTGATGGCTAAGTCTTTCGAGTCTGCGCACGTTCATGTGAGTACAAGTGATTGCGTTAATAGCCCTGCGTCCTAAACTTGTTTATATCCGACTGTACAAGGTGTGGTTGGGGGGTGGATGCAAGAAGGGGAGTGCCGTTGCTCTCTCGTTGCTGTGTGCAGACTGTCTTACAAGTAGGTCGGGGAGGGGGGGTGGGTGCACTATGAGGGGAAGGGGCAGGGGACCTACAACTACAGGGGGCAAACTTTGTGGGGGACCTTAGGAAAGTTATGTGAGAGTTGAAACAAAGGGACAAGGAGGAATGGACATTGGGCACTTGAGAGAGGGAAGGCCTTTAGGGTGATAAGTGCGAACACTTGACAAAAAGAGAGGTGTGTGCGTGTGTGTGTGGGCTCTCATGATGGGAGGGGAGAGTTGCTAAAATTGGGCACGCTAAGACGCGGCATGGCGACCCTGCATTTTGCGTTTCTCCTTCAAGTTCCGCGTTCCTCTTCTCTGCAGTTGCCCGCCTTCTTATCTTGTAAGGAAAAACAACCCACCTTACCCCTTATCCCTTCAGTGTTTTACCCCTTTTTCCTTCATAATCATATTGCTTTCTATTGAGCTTTTGGGTGATCTGCATTTCAAGGTCATCTCGTTTAATCCTAATCAGTATGCAGACATTGAGCTTAACGCGGGATTAGGGTTTTTTTTTTGAAGCAGGCCTTATAACCCTTTTCTAGTGAGCATTTGTGTCATGTCATATGCATTGAGTTCAATGCAGAAATAGGGTCTTTTTTCGGAGGGTGTTTTCATCATATTTGAGCAACTGGGTTACCTTATATCTCACTGAATTGTGAGTTTAACACAGTAAGAGGGCCTTTTAGAGGCTATTACATTTGATCATTTTGGCCCATCTTATGGGGACCCTTTTGATGTTGCCTTTGTGATGATCAAAAGTGAGCACAGGACAGGACATTTTGAAGAGCTCTGGTGTTTGTTGACCTCTCCATTTAGTTGAAGTTTTGAAGGTTTTTGGCAGAGTAATTAGGACTTTATGAAGCTGTTATCTCTGAAGTTTTTGGGTCATTTCTCAAATAAAGCAGAAGAGGAACCTTTTTGGGCTGTTCTGCAACCTCCTTTTGAAGGGATTGAGCTGCCTTCTTCAATTTGCAGCTCTTGGGTCCTGATTTATTGAAGCTTTTTCGGGGGGTTTTGAAAAGAGGAGGGTCCTTTTTCAAATAATAAAATGTACCCATCAATGATAAAGTTTTACTATTCATATCTCCACTTGTAGAGGGAGCCTTCTCGAAGTTGCTTCAGGAACTCAATGCACACATTCAAGGCTTTCCATCATCAGAGGAAAAGCCCCCTTTCTGAACCTTTTTATTGAACCAATATTGAAAGTACTGCAAGCCCCCCCCTTTTTTTTCCTTGGGTTCAAAAGGCAAAGGCAAAGGCACACAATTCCCATGTCTTGCTCTGTGTGGCAGCCATCTAGGCTGAGAAAGCAAAGGCAGAGCAACATCAGACACAAAAAAGATAGTAGCACAAGCATATCAATGGGTGAACAAGTGCCCACATCCACTCCTACAAATGGTCCAGTTCTAGGTAGGTCCAATTTAGATTGCTTCTTGGATCATACCACCCTATCAGTACAATGCCAATACTTATCCAAGGTAATTATAAATGTACAATCTCTCATAATCCGCTCCATTGTGATGTTTTATCGTCAACATTTTGTTGCATTCTAAAGCTAATTTTGGTTTAAAATCACTAAGCTTATGATGATTAGTGAGGCCTACTAATCAACTCTTGTTATTATTATTATTATTTTTGGCAGACTTCAATTGCTGATACTCTATGTGAGAATTGTAAGTTTCAAAGTGAGAGCATTCCTTATTTTAACCTGGGTGATTTGTGGAGGTCTTTTGATGAGTGGAGTGCTTATGGGGCTGGGGTCCCCCTGATATTGCCTTGTGGGGAGACAATAGTGCAATATTATGTGCCATATCTCTCTGCTTTGCAGATCTACTTGCATCCTGGCTGCATCTTGTTTTCAAATAAGAGGTATACAACCATTTAGTGTTAATACTTTGGTGTGGTTTGCCCTCTCAAAACATTAGCTTGTCATGTATCCTTGCAATTAATTGTGTAGTGTTTATAATGCAGGGGTGCTTTGCCCTTTCAAAACATTAGCTTGTCATGGGTCGTTGCAATTATCATGGAAAAAACTATTATGATAGCCCTCTGAACATTAGCCTATGATGGGTCTTTGCAATTAACATGGGAAATACAACTATAAATGCCCTCTCAACGTTAGCTTATGATGTGTGTTTGCAATTGATGAATAAAAATATGGGTGCAGTCTTGTTATCAGGTTTCAATTTCTTTTAAAATCTATGTGAAGTTAGTGATGAGTGGGCACTTGTAGTTTTTTCTTATCAATTTCCACAGGTATTGCAGGCTTTCTGTTTCTTTTCCTTCAGAGCCCACAATGCAAGCTTTGCTTTTTCTTGCTCTTTTATCTTCCTAATGAAAGCCCACAATGCAAGCTTTGCCTTCTCTTCTCTTTTGACCCTTCTGCATCACAGCCCAAAATGCAAGCCTCGCATTTTCTTGCCCTTTTACCCTTCCACATCTCAGTCCACATTGCAATTTCTCTCTCTCTCTCTCTCTCTCTCCAAAACAAAGTTCTGCTTTTCTTGGCTTTCCAAAGCTTTGTAGCTTTGTAGAAAGGATCAGACATACTCAAATTGATGTTGTTTTTTCAGGAGGCCAGGTGATGAGAGTGATTGGAGTGATGCCAGTGACATGAGGGATGCTAGCAGTGATTTTGGGAGCGACAATGAGAGCGAAAAGATGTCAACGAGGCTTCAGATGAAGGCTGACCAATGGGACAGTTCCAGCTGTGTGTCCTCAGAGAGGCTAAGCTCAGCGTCAAGTGAACAGGGTGATCGACAAGGTGACCTCGTTTTCGAGTATTTTGAGAGATGCGCCCCTTATGGTAGAGCACCTCTGGCAGGAAAGGTGAGTAATGCGGTAATGATTTTTGGGCAGTTTTTTTCTCGACTTGGTGGGCTTGATGGGTCTTTTTGTTTTGATGATTTTGGGCTTTTTTTAATTGCTTGATTTGGTGTATAATTAGCACCTTATCTGACCATTTGCACCAACCCAATGCTTTGGGAGATGCGATATGCAAATGTGATGTGCTAGTGTTGGCCTTTAATCCTATTCGACGACCCAGACTGAAGCTATTGATTGTTAATTTTGAGTTTAAGCTAGCCCCTAAAGTGCTCGTTTGTGCTAATTTTTACTTAATGGCATGCTCTGTAGATCAGTGAACTTGCAACCGGATTTCCTCACTTGCATTCTCTGAGGAGCAATGAGTTGTCTCCTGCGAGTTGGGTTTCTGTGGCTTGGTAAGTATTTTTCTGAAGACATTTTTCTACAATTAGCTTAGCTATAATGGTATTCATTCAAAAATAATGCTGTTCTGGGTGTATTTATAGCTGTCAAAGTAAACTTTTAGGTTCAAAATTTTTTTGTCTGTCTGATGGGTTTCACAGGTATCCGATTTACCACATTTTATTCTTTTGAGAAATTATGCTGTTCTAGTTGTGTATTATAGCTGTCATATTAAGAGAAATCTTTAAGATATTTTCTTGTATGATGGGATTTCACAGGTATCCGATCTACCGCATTCCGACAGGACCTACAATGAGTGACTTGTCTACGTGCTTTCTCACATTCCACTCTCTTTGGACTCCTCCATTGTTGCAAGGTGGGTGCAATGCATTATCTTTTAGCCAGATTTTACCCAATAAGAATGGTCCTAGTTGTAGGATGAATTTAGTTGCACTTTAGCCGTTACTATATTGTGTCAGCATAAGGCTCTTATCCTGGATTTCAATAACTTGCAGATGCAGCAATGGAATTTCAGGCCAACACAAATCATCAGATTGTTAAAGAGTTGTTTGACCATAACACAGATGCCTGTTCACTAGACTCTGATGATCATAGCAGTAAGCAAGAGCAGTGGCTTCAAGATCACTCAGCTTGGAGGGGCAAGTCAGGGACGACTTTGGAGTTGCCTGCATTCGGTTTGGCTTCTTACAAGCTGAGGGGCCCATTTTGGGCATCCGCAGGAGCTGCTGACAAGCAGCGTGTGTCCTCTCTTGCCAACTCTGCAGATTCATGGGTCAGGCAGCTCAGAGTGCAACATCCAGACTTCAATTTTTTCGCTTCGAGGGAGGGGATGAGATCTTCCAAATGAGTTTTGCACATCAGAGAAGAGAGACAGCTAACCAATTTTGTGGAAGAGTGCCAACTGTTTTTGGAGGGGGTTTGATGCTCATAGGTTGGGTGAGCTTCATATATAGTCTTGCACAGTGTTATTTTGTGTGCCTGACTTAATCTTTACTAATTATACTTATATGCGTTTCCTTACCTTGCTAATGGTGAGGGATTTGACCTCAGTGATAACAGAGAAACTCTTCAATGTGTAATGGTGAACTGTGAGTATCTCCTGATGTAAAGTTGTGATCTTTCAAGCCTGTAAAGCTTTTCCCTTGGGGTTTTCTTTTGAGTTGGTACTTTTTCAAATAAAACTGCATACTGATGATAGCGTCCACTCCACACGTCCATGATTCAACCATTCACAGTGTCCATGATTCAACTATTCACAGTGGCCACTCCACAGGAGGCTCACACATTTGCATGGGCTGGAGTGGTTGGTGTGTTGAAAGGTAGGGCACCACTCTGCCTAACATATTTAGCTTGGGGGGAGTGGAGATGTGAGGATTACCATTAGACTATTCCACACTTCCACCATATGTGGGAAAACTAGCACCTCCTTCACCCTCTCCACCCCTCATCATCAAGTTTTACACCTTGATGATGAGGGGTTTACACCTTCCAACACTCCCTCCAGTCAAGCACGGAGAGTAGTGGATTATGGACTCTGATACCATGTTGAAAATGCCGACATCTCCGTGATCGGAGCACTCATGGTGGCTAGCCCATAGGAGGAGCCCTGTGGGAGGGGTGGCTTTTCTCGTAGGGCCCCACTTTGCCTCTATGCAAAAGATTTAGCTTGGGGGAGTGAAGATGTGGGAGGTGCTAGTGGGCTTTTTATCTTCCACGCTTTCACGCTATGTGGGATTACTACTCCGTTCCCTTGTGCCCTCCCATCATCCATACAAGGTTTACATCTTCCAATTACTTTATATGAATTGCGTTTACCTATTATGGCCTTCACAATGCCCATGGTGTCACAAATTTGTGGCCCTCGCACTGCCCTCCATAATCCTTGTTGCTACATTCCATAAGTTGGCGTTAATGCGCGTGTCATGTGTATAATGTGAAAAGAGTCATGTCTCTCTCTCTCTCTCTCTCTCTCTCTCTCTCTTGTGTGAACATGAGTGTGTGAAATGAGTCATCTCTCTCTCTCTCTCTCTCTCGTGAACATGAGTGTGTGAAACGACATTACTTTAACATAAATAAAATAAACATAAAACCCAAATAGATCGTTCAGTTAGGCTTAACCTTAATCTGCAAGAAATTAGGGGTGAGACAGATCGTCGCGATGTTGAATGTATTAGAATGATAAGGTTGTGTATACACAACTAGAATTACAAGGCATATTGTCCATTTGGTGTCCTTTCACACCGGGTGGTTAGGGAAAAAAACCTTCAATATAGAAGGTAAAAAGTGCTCCTTATAAGCCCATGTTCACACCTAGCACTACCACTCCGAGTTTTCCTAATGCCCCCTCCCATTAGTGATAGTGTGAATATGTACAAGGTAGCAAATCGTTCTCAAAATGGGAGTAAATTCTAAGTTTTGTGGAAAGATTAAACCAAACTCATCTCCCTTGCATGTAGCCTCTCTCTCAAATAGTGATAATGTATCTCTATGTGCCTAGTTTGAGTATGGGAGATTGGATTCTGTGCTTATAGTACTATGATTGTCTTTGCCATCAATCTCCTCAACCAAGTGCACTCAATTGTAATAGTGGAAGCTGCCTTGTACTCAACTTCACAGGAAGATGTAGCCAATGTAGTCACAATAGGTTGCTTTTTGCTCAACCATGATATATGCATGGACTCCCAAGGAAAAAGCAATTCCCACGTGTAGATTTCCTTGCGTGACAAATCATTGTACGCATGGAGCTGAAAACCACCCCTTGGCTTCATATCAAGCTCGGGGAGCGTGTTTGAGGCCATATAATGCCTTGCATAATCTACACACTTCCCTTCCTAACCATGTGCCACAAAACCCATTGGCTGACCCATACACATTCCCTTGTGCAAGTCCCCATTAAGAAGATTGTTTTGATATCCAAACATCTAATGCACTAACACTTTTGATGGTAGTCTCATCCTAGAAGTAGGTACAAAAGTCTCATCATAATCAATGTCCGTTTGCTGAGTATATCCCTTTGCTATAAGTCTTGCTTTGTACTTGTCAATAGTACCATCAGACTTTCTTTTGACGTTGCAAACTCACTTTGTACCAATAGCTTTCTTGCCATAGGGCATGCCAACCAAATCCCATGTGCCTTCTTATATATGACATCCATCTTGTCATGCATATCTATCATCCAATGTTCATTTTCTTGGGCTTCCTCTAAGGAGTCAAGCTCATCTGCATCACAAAGACTACTCATTCAACAGGCATCAACATGATGTGGTTCTTTTGAGCTTCTAGAACTAGCCTGTGTCTTGCTCTACTGAGGGAAGTAGAGAGTTTTCTCTCTTGAAAAGTATGGACATGTCTAGCCTCCTGTAAGTTGCCCTCCCTTCCCTCACAACGTCCTCCCACATCATCATATGTGCAATGGGATGATCATTGAGCTAATTTTGTGCAGCCACATATTGTCTATTTAGCTGCAAATCATGCTCGCTGATTGTTCTATTATCATGAGCCAATGGAAGTGGTCCACCAAATATGTCATGTGAGTGTACATATGATGGTTGTCAGATGCAGTGAGGTGCTATGTGACACAGTCTCATCATCAATGCTATAATTGTATAGAATTAGAACCTTTTTAGGATTATTTACCGTATGTCGTGACCCCATTATGAGACATGCCAGACATGAGCTACGTAGGTCTTTCCAAGCCTTAGGTGCTATCACTTAACCCACTTGGAGAATAGAGCATGTAGGTCATCCCAGCATAGGAGTCATAACAAGTATGTAGAAGTATTAACATGGGTATTCAAGGCTTTGGGCTAGCCCAAGGCCCACCAACCATGGGAAGCCTTGCACATTGGTAGGTCACAAAGGGGCCAACCATGGCTAGTTGGCCAGCTCTATGAGGGCATAGGCCTAGTAGGCCCTCACACAAGCCCATTGACCCAACAGAGTAAATGTATCCCAACCACACAAATGAAAAAGGGTAGCATTTAATGACATTTTTAGAAGTCGTGAGCATATTAAAAAATAGCCCGATAATAGCATCTGTAAACCGACTTGTATCTCAATGATCCTATAAAAGGTGCCTTTAGTCTCTTGTCTAGTGACTCCTCTCATTCCCTCACAAGTGAGCATTGATCAAGATCATAATTATGTGTTCTTGACTTGTGCATACATACTTTTCAGTAAAGCACTTCCTTGTGCTTCAGTCTAAGGCATCCCGAAGTCTTCTTTAGCATTCAACCTTTAGTCTTGCATGTCCCTTAGCAAAACTGGGTGTGCAAATTGGTTTCAAAGTTGTCTTCAATCCGCTTGATGATTCAGCTGACATTTGGTCTACCTCGTCTTGTGTTTGGCATTCCATTCATCAATAAGTTTCCTACATTGCAAAGAAAGTTATACAAAGAAATATATCAAATACTAGTGAGAGGGGCCCCTTAAGTGGGTAGATTGGGACCCAAGCTAGTGTTGTCTCTACATATTCTCTCTCTACATATCTATCTCATGTAATAAAGATTAAAGTGGATTGCTTCATGCTCTAACATAAAGGTATAAAGAAAGCTTTGCTATGAGCACGATCAAACCGCTTACATACTACAATGGTATCAAAGCTTCTAGTTGTGACCCAACTTGGCTACCTAAAGTGGGAGCATCCATTGGGTGGTAAACTGAGGTCAGGAAAGACCACCCAACTATCCAACCATGAAAGGAGAAGTAGAAAGAAGCTTCAAAGAAGACACCACGATAGAAGAAAGTGCCCACGAAGACACCACACTGCAAAAGAAAATGTCGACACCACAAAAGAAGAAATGCTTTTGCAAAGCACTAAAGATTTTCTTTGAGAGATGATGGAGCAAAACATGCTACTAAGGCTACAACTTCAACAGGCAAAAGACGAAATGCTTTTGCAAAGCACTAAAGATTTCCTTCGAGAGATGATGTAGTAAAACATGCTACTAAAGTTACAACTTCAACAAGCAAAATAAGCAGAAAAACTAAAAGAGTAGGGTTCCACATAATTTGAAGGCATGCTTCTTCTAATAGAGCAGTAAAGATGCCCGAAACTTGATGAGGAACAAAAAATTAAGAAAGCCAAATGTAGGGTTGAAGAAGCCTAGCATGGGATAAAACTCGCTGGCGTAGAGAGAACCTCCCATCCATTCGTCCTAAGGATCATTGGATTGAGTTAGTCCTTGGATATAGCCTCCTAGTAAGTTCCCCTATCACATGTCCAAGGCATTAAAGGGTGAGCTGGAGAAATAATTATCCCACTTGCTCCACACTGGGATTCATCTAGCCATCATCCTTGTTGTTTGCTACCCCCATCTTATTTATGCAGAGGAAAGATAAGAACACACGTTTATGTGTGGACTACATTACACTGAATAAGCTCACCCATCAGAATAAGTTCCCAATGCCCAAGATTAAGTAAATATGGAGTGCAATGGTGCTAAGAACTTTTTCAAAATAGATCTCAAGAGTGGCTACTATCAAATTCGGATCTTTAAGGCCAACATCCCAAGGACATCTTTCCGAACCAAAGCGTTGTCATTATGATTTTTTGGTGATGTCGTACGGACTCACCAATGCATTAGTGACATTTAATAAGATGATTTCTTGGGTATTCATAGAGCTCATTGGAAAGTGTTGTGTATTCTAATATTTATCTTTTCTGCCATTACAGAACAGCATGAGCAGAATGTGGAGAAGATCTTGGAACTTTTGTAGGACTATGAGCTCTACATCAATAAGAAAAGGAGCACATTTGGGCTATTAGAAGTTCATTATCTGGGATATGTGATCAATGCTTTTGGTATTTGCCTTGACTATAAAAAGGAGCACGCTATATTAGATTATGTTATTCCCAAAACAACTTAAGAAATTAGATCATTTGTGGGTCTTTGCCAGGCCTACAATAACCATATGGACAAGTTTTCTGACTTGCAGCACCTCTCACTGGTCTTATCAAGGAGGTGAAGATGTGTTGCTACTAGAAAGTGTCCATTTACGAGCAAGGCTCTTAAGGCTTTTCATGCATTGAAGAAAGTGACCTTAGAAGCACTAGTTCTTAAGCTGGCATCATGGGATGACCTATTTGAGGTTATTACTAATGCTAGCAATATTGCCATTGGTGCTTTTTACGATAGGATGGCAGACCAACGAGCCAAAAGGTGAATGTCACCAAATAAGATCTATTTCATAACACTCAAGCAATGTAAAAATTTCCTTTATGGGAGAGAATTCATAGTGAAGACCAGTCACCAAACACTTGCCCAATGGAGTGATAGGCAAGCCACGTGGATTTAACTTTTCCAACATTTTGGAGGCATGATTGAGTATGCCCTTGGAAAAACAGTCTTGTTGATGATGCTTTTAGTTAGAAATCCACCATTTAGACATTGCAAGAGTCCACTGAATTTCCCTTTGACAAGTAGTTGCATGGTTCGACGGTACTTCACCATCCGTTCCATTTGATCCGGGGGGTCATGTGACTTTGGATTGAATCACATTTTGGTACTTTGGTCTTCTATTTGACCTTGGCATCTCGATACCTAGTTGTGGGTTGATTTTTGGATTTTGTATATAGCCTTTTGTATATGTTGTTTGTGCACGACCACTCTTTGATTTTGAGGATGAAATCATTGTAGGAGGGGATGGTTTGTAATGAATTGATTTTAGGTGCACATGCATATGGGGGGATGGGCCTAGGTACATGGGGGCCTCGGGTCATTTATACATGTGGGCACATGGGCCTTAGGATATGAAAGGCACACGTCTTGTGTATTTGGTATATTTAATGACTTTTGAATCTACGATACACTTTAGATTTCTTGGAGCTATTAACTTCTTGCCCAAACTTTCATGGATTCCTTCATGAACCTATGGCTACTCTGGGAATTGAGGAGAAACCTGTGTGGACTCTAGCCAATCAATGAGCTCTATTCTTTTCCTAGATCTCCTTCTTGCATTTTTATCAGAGCTTTGCCTAGATCCTTTTGACACTCATTGTTTTGCAAGATTAAAGAATTACTTGACTATTGACTATGGCTTACACCGCACACTTTACCCTCCTCTCACTTTACACTACACACTTTACCCTTTTAATTAGTGAAAGGGGCCACTTGACTTAAAAAAACATATATTAGAGATACTCTCATTAGATGATCAAAGTGTTACTTGACCATTGACTTTGGATTAGAGATGCTGACTTATACATTTTCTTGTATCATCGATGTTATGTTGACTACTATCATGGTATATTAACATGGCATAAATGCTATCCTTTGTATGTTGACTGGAAACAAGTGTTGCGTGTCTACCCACCAAAAAACTTATTGAGATCTACCCAATGATGCTAATAATATACGACAATGTAAGATTCCTCCCCAGCCCCTCAAGATGTCCAGTTTCTTCCCCTGTAATCAATTCCCTTTTCTAAATAATAAAAGATCTTGTTTCTACCTGTTTTGGCCTAGTTAGAGAAAATGTTCTAGAGAGAGATAATTCAGTTTTTAGATATCTTTGGATAGAAATATATCCCTTCTTATTAAAATAAATTCTCTCGAAACAGAAGTTTAAAAAGAAATTCCTAAGGTGCATTAGAAATAAATTATAATGTGCACAAAAGACCTTAAGGCCTAAGGGTCAAGATTTTTTTGAAAATTTTGGATTATGGTCTAATTAATGTTCCTATGGACCAATAAGATTAATCCAAATGTAGGGAGGAGATAAATTGAAGAATAAAAGAACCCCCCCCCCAAAAAAAATGAGTAAATGCTCACATAAGATGAAGAGTGGACTAAGGACCAAAGAAAAGAATTAAAAAACTAAATTTTGACACCTCAGAGTGGGGATCTCCCCTCATGAAGTAGGTGCCTTTTTCTCATCATTACCTCCAATTCTTAATCAATAAAATGAGATATTTTCATCTCTCCTCTCTCTTGTTTCAAAACTAGATCCAAAAAGTAAGCTGAACTGACCCAAAAAATGATAAAAAATTGACCAAACTGATCTGGAAAATTCTAGAATCAGTTTGCTTGGTTAGAGGCTCACTTTTTCCTATAAATAGAAGCCTCTCCCTTTGTAAAAGCTTAATGGTGTTTATGCAGTGTTACTCTACTCTCCTGCCCTGAGCTATCTACATTGAATTTTTTATAATTCAATTATTTTTGGCCTAATCCTCTCCAAAGTGAATTGGTGGCCACTCTTGCTTCAAACAAGAGTAGAACCCTCAATCCCTCAAGCCAAAGGAGAGCTTACAAGCTCCATGTAAGCTAATTTTCTTACTTGTTTATGAATTTTTATGAAAAGTCTATGGTTTTCTTGATTTTTATGTTTTGCTAATGTTTGAATTAAATTCAAACGCTATGCCTTGATGAAAAGGCCACCCTTTATCTTCTTTAAATTTTAGCCTTTCTTAAATATGCATGGATATCACTGATATTAATTATTAAATTGATTTCTATGCATAAAAAGATGCATAATGGAATTTTTTATTCTTATAAAAGTGTTATTCTTATTAAAATTGATTTCTATGCATAGAAAGATGCATAAAGAAATTTTTTTAATTATAAAAGTTTTATTCTTATTAAAATTAATTTCTATGCATAGAAAGATGCATAAAGAAAATTTTTTTATTATAAAAGTGTTATTCTTATTAAAATTGATTTCTATGCATAGAAAGATACATAAAGGAATTTTTTTAAACTATAAAAGTGTTATTCTTATTAAAATTAATTTTTATGCATAGAAAGATGCATAAAGGAAATGTTTTTTAAAATAAAAGTGTTATTCTTATTAAAATTGTACATAGAAAGATGCATAAAGGATTTTTTTATAAAAGTGTTATTCTTATTAAAATTGATTTCTATGCATAGAAAGATGCATAATGAAATTTTTTATTATTATAAAAGTGTTATTCTTATTAAAATTAATTTCTATGCATAGAAAGATGCATAAAGGAAAATTTTTTAATTATAAAAGTGTTATTCTTATTAAAATTAATTTTTATGCATAGAAAGATGCATAAATGAATTTTTTTAATAAAAGTGTTATTCTTATTAAAATTGATTTCTATGCATAGAAAGATGCATAAAGAAATTTTTTTAATAAAAGTGTTATTCTTATTAAAATTGATTTCTATGCATAGAAAGATGCATAATGAAATTTTTATTATTATAAAAGTGTTATTCTTAAAGAAACTTTTTTAATTATAAAAGTGGTATTCTTATTAAAATTGATTTCTATGCATAGAAAGATGCATAAAGGGAATTTTTTTAATTATAAAAGTGTTATTCTGATTGAAATTGATTTCTATGCATAGAAAGATGCATAAAGGAAATTTTTTAATTACAAAAGTGTTATTCTTATTAAATTTGATTTTTATGCATAGAAAGATGTATAAAGGATTTTTTTAATATAAAAGTGTTATTCTTATTAAAATTGATTTTAATGCATACAAAGATGCATAAAGAAAATTTTCTTATTATAAAATCATTATTCTTATAAATTGATTTTGATGCATAAATAGATGCATAAAGAAATTCGTTTTATTTTAAAAGCGTTATTCCTGTTAAATTTGATTTTATGCATAAATAGATGCATAAAAGGATTTTTTTTTAATAAAAGTGCTATTCCCATTGAAGTTGATTTTTATGCATAAATAGATGCATAAAGAATTTTTATATCAAAATTAGAATTCTCTTAAATTCTATGTTTAAATTCTATGAGTATTTGATAAATGAATAATTAAATACTCTAAGAGAGAAATTATTCACACGGATTGTAAAAAGAAAATTCAAGAAATCTATCGAGATTGAAATATTCAGATAAATGATTAATTTATTCCTCATTTACTAATTTAGAAATCAGTTAAGTGAATATTCAAAGAAAGAAATTCAGTAAAATAGTAACTGAATTATCAAACCTTTTCGAGAAAGATAGTTCAGGAAAAATCTTATCCGACTCGAACCTTGAATCAGACTATGACCAAGACCAAACTCTTTGGTCAGTTTCGAGAAAAGGTGTGACCAGTTTAGAAAAATACCCTCAAAACTTTTGCCAAATCTGAAACTAGGTTTGAGACCCTTCGAATTGATCTATGGATCAAGGTTATAGAATTCGAGGAATTCTGGTATGAAATTCAGAATTACGATCAAGAAGTTTTGGGGATACTAATTCAAGAAATAATCCTTTGGTATATGTTTTTCTAAGGGAAGTTCGGTTGCAAACAGCTGGCGGGGAGTGTTCAAAAGATGGCTCACGTGGTGCGGCAACCCTATCCGGTGCGCGAAGGGGCCAGAGGGGTCTCACAGCTGGTATCAGAGCAGCAAAAATTGCCTAAAATTTTAAAGTAAATCTGGAAAATAATGTTTTCACTTGTTAAAATTATGTTTGAAATGAACTCATAAATTGAAAACTCATAAATTGAACTGAATTTTTAGATGGATACCCCAAATCTGTCTAGCATTCCTAGACTCTCTCAGAGTTAGGATATGATCGCCTTTGCCTTGAAAATCTCATCAACTCCGCTACAACCCGAGAAAGCAGAGTGAGACTCGCTCATCACTTTGAGGATCTATACTTTCCTGATCCAGTAGAGCGACGTCAACATATGTGGTTCTCTAGAGGGCGATGTATTCGCGTCAATACCAATCAACAACAGAGACTCAGACAGAATATCTCGCTAATCATGATCTTGATAAGGCTAGGAGTTGTTCATTATGTACAACTCTATAATCGTTCACCCTGAAATTTTAGAATTTCTTGCCGTATTTTTAGACTTCTTAGCCGCTTTATTCCTAGGAGAAGAATTACAGCACCATTATCAATGATGAATCATGTATATCATAGTATGTCTTCATCGCAGTATCGCCTTTTTATGCATACGCGATTGAGGCGGTGACTTTTGGAGCCGAGACGCTCTATGTATATATAAAAAACTTTTGATAATAAATGATGTTTTGCATAAGATTCCAAATTGTTTTCGTGGTTGTGAATATTGGTTAATGAAATTATCACATTGAATCTTGTTTCAAGAATTATGATGGAATATTTATTTGTTTAAGAAATAAATCTCAAAAATTAAATAGTCATAAATCTGATGACAAAGTTAACTGACAAAAATTATCGTTTTGTCAGAATCATGAGGGCGTGCGGCCCGTGGTAGGTAGCCAGATCCTCTTACCGATGATGAAGAGTTAGATCCGGACGTTCGTAAAGCCCTGCACCGATCCCAACCTGGTCCCTTCAAGGGTGAAGGGGAACAGTTAGGAGAAGTAGTGGAAAAATGGATTGAGGCAATGCAAGAGTATTTTGATGTAACCGGTTTAACGAGAAGAGCAAGATGGCTCTCGCCAGATTGAAAATTGTGGAAATGGCCAGGGTCCCATGGAGGAACCATTGTAAGAGACAAACCGTCTCGATCGAAATACCCAGACCTAGTCAGATCTTTAAGCTTACCTCAAGAGAAGAGGTTCTGTCCTCCGGGCTTCCTGGAAACCAAAATGAATGAATTCTTGGAACTGAAGCAGGATAGCCGGAACGATTGAAGAATACCATCAGGCATTTGCCCTTCTCCTCAAATATTCTCCACTTTTGGATGAAGAGCAGCTGATGGCCAGATTCATTCAAGGGATGAAAGAGCCATTGGACACTTTAGTGAAAAATGCCAAACTAGTCTCAATGGTAGAAGCCGTCAGAATGGCAAAGGACTTTGCCAAAGCATTTGTTGTTAAGGTCCCGCCGAAGCCTACACCCTCAAACTTTAAAAGGTTCCAAACCCCGGGAAGTGCTTCAAACTTTCCACCCCCAAAGAGGCAGCAAGGCCCTAATTAGAATCAAGATGCTGGGAAATTCAGAAGTGAAGGAAGACCCTTCCCTTAGAACACTTTCTCAGGAGCCCCACCTCTTTCAAGGATTTAGAGGGATGAGCTTAGAAGTGAGAACATGTGTTTTGGGTGTCAGGGTTTCGGTCACCAGCTTAAAGACTGTCCGACTCCTGCCATGTCAAGAGGACAGGAAAGTCAAGGACCCAGAGTGCAGAGACCAACCCCTTCGTATCAGTCAAATCAGGGTTCGTCTTGCCAAAATCAGGGCAATCCTAGGAGGACTCAAGCTCAACCATCTGCCTCAGAGTAGTCTTAGAACTCCCTCCTAGAACTGGGGTAACCAAAGAGAAAGAGTTCTGCTCCAATCTGCAGTAGCTAGAGCAGTTACAATAGCAGAAGTAGTGGAAGAGGAAAGAGGTTAGATTTATGCTGCAATTGAAAACCAAGGGCCAAATCGTCAATTCTCTGTCATCCATGCTCCAGCTGAGTATAAGGGTAAGCCATTCAAGCTTTTGATTGATTCAGGGAGTACTCATTCATTTATTTCCCCAGGATGCTTACGTAAGCTAGTCTTAGAACAGAAATTAGGGAAACCTATGCAAGTTGAATTGGCCAGTGGGAAGATTCTTTTCACTCACCATGAGACGGATCGTATTCAGTTTAATCTAGATGGGAATGTAACTGACTGCCAGTTCAGAGTCTTACCTTTGGGAGTTTTCGATAGAATCCTTGGAATGGATTGGCTCCTCAAAACTCAAGCTGACATTCATTGTGACAATGGAACCATCTCCTTCAGTGACCTTCATGGGAACAAAGTTCAAGGAATTGAAATTTTCGGATCCCTAGATCTGTAATTAGTAAAAGCTTCTAGGTTGTTGAAAGGACTTAGAAAGAAGCAGCTCATTTATGTTGTCAAAATGAATCCGGTAGACATAAAGTTAAAGGCTAAAGAACCAGAATGGTTAAGTGAGTATGATGATTTATTCCCAGCAGAGCTAACTGAGATGCCTCCGATTCGGGAAGTAGATTATGAGATAGAATTGACCCCCGGAGCTCAGCCACCAGTAGCTCAGCGCACGTATAAAATGCCACTCCCTGAAGCCATTGAACTCAAGGAATAGCTTAAGCAGCTGTTAGAACAAGGGTTTGTAAGACCCAATGTTTTACCTTGGGGACCGCCAGTTCTCTTTCAAAAAAAGAAGGATGGAACGTTAAGACGCTGTGTGGATTACAGAGGTCTCAATCAGCTGCTGACAGTTAAGAATAAGTATCCTATCCCCAAAATTGATGAGCTTCTGGACATGCTAAATGGAGCCCAGATCTTCACAAAGATAGATCTCAAATCAGGATATTACGAGATCAGGATTAATGACAGCCACACAATACTCGCTATGGGCACTATGAATTTACTATCATGCCGTTTGGATTGACAAATGCCCCAGCTACATTCAATCATCTAATGCAAGACATTCTCAGAGAATACTTGGATGATTTTCTTCTCGTTTTCTTTGATGATATTCTAATTTACTCAAAGAATGCAGCTGACCATGAAGCTCACGTCCGTAAAGTTCTTGAGATTCTAAGGAAGCACCAACTCTTTGCAAAAAAGAGCAAATGCACTTTCTCTGTCGACCATGTTGAATACTTGGGCTTTTTGGTATCCAAGACAAAATTTCTCCAGATTCCACAAAAGTCCAAGCAGTCATAGATTGGCCTGAACCAAAGATAGTGAAAGAAGTCAGGGGATTCTTGGGATTAACTGGTTGGTATAGAAATTTTTATACCCAAGTATGCTCTCATAGCTTCCCCCCTGACTAATCTTCTCAAGAAGAATACCCCGTTTCAATGGTCTGCTAGGTGTCAGAGCGCTTTTGATAAGCTGAAGACCGCCTTGGTAACCAATTTGTTAACCCATGGCAGACATGGCGACGTACTATATTTTACGTCATTAATTTAAATATTCTGAGCCATGGGCCGGGCTTGTCGGCACCATATGTTAAGGATGAAGGGATTGGGTGATCGCCGATGAGAGGCGCACCTTGGATATCAGTAGGATAAGGGTTAGGGTCGGCCGGCCATGTATGGGCGCCCAAGTGTGAACGGCCAAGTCACCTATATGAGTCAAATGTAACCCTAAAATCCTCATTCTCATGTGTTGTGAATACAAGAGTGCTCTTGCCTTATCTCTTTGGTTTCCTTCTCCTGCGTGTGTGAGAGAGAGAGAGAGAGAGAGAGTGAGAGAGCGATCGAGCACTGTGTAGCGGCACGGCGGCGGAGAGGCGGTAGAGCGGCGACGGCGGCTCCTCCTTCACGGCTGCGATGCGGGAATCCTTCAAGGCGGCGGTTGAGCGGTGAGTGACACACCCTTTGGCATTCTGTTTGAGCTTCCTTCCCTGGTTGTATGCTTGCAGCCATTCGTGGCTCGCATACGGTGTCCGGCAAGTCCCCAGATACGACCTGTGCGGCAAAAGCGCACATTTTTGGCGCCGCTGCCGGGGAGTTGCCCTGCACCAAGCTCCAGTTTGCAGCTCGGCTGCTGTGTGAAGTTTAATCTACACTGTAGGAAAGGCGTCTGTGTTGCTGTTGAGGTGTTTCTGTGGTTTTCAATCTCTGTTTCTGCAATTTGTCTTCTGTATTCCTGTTTCTTTTGTTATATTTTCGCTCCGCGTGTGGGCGTACGTTCTGTTATCTGGTTTCTGCGTGTGAGAGGGATTTTTGAATCCCCAGATCTGTGCTGTGTGTGCGAACTGCACCGTGGCCAAGGCTGAACCCTAAGGAAACCATAGAAAACTTATCCCACAAAAAAAAAACAGAAAATAAAAAAAACAGAAAATAAAAAATTAAAAAAATTAAATTTTATTTTCAAAGAAAGAATCGAACGTGTGGAGAGGAAAGCTTTTCTAATTGGAGAAAAAAATTTTGAAAAGAAAGAACCCCAATTGACCCACGGCCCCGGCCTCGGTCTCGGTCTCGGTCTTTTGATATATATATATAGGAGAGTGAGCCTCCATAGCTTTCTCTCAAGTGAGAGCTTATGGGAAGTCGTGCCCTATATGTAGCCCACTCCCCAAGGAGTAAAGTGAGCATGTGGGATAAAGCCCTCACCCTTTCCTCCACAAGCAAATAGGCTTTTGCCCCTTCCCCCCAAAGGAAACGGACTATTTTGAGGACTACAGGAGCTCTAGATAGGCGAACACGGTGCTGTAAAGCACACTAGGACCCTTTAAACGATACGCTCGTTTCGAGCTATCACACGCCCTAGTCCAAGTTCGACCGTAAGTAAGGGGGTCAAAAACGAGTTAAAAACAATCTAAAAACAAGTAAAAACGAGGTGCAAAATACCCAAGAAACCACTTGTGTGGGCTTCAAGGGTAGTTACCAACGCACGTAGGGTACCCACGTCACATGCATCTACGTTCTGGTCGGGTGCTAGAGCCTGAACCACTAGAAAGCGTTTCAGTCTACGCAGGCTCACACCATCCCTCCACGTTGGCATCTTGGCCTTCGGCTGGAACCCAAGGGAGTGCAACCCAAGATCCACGAATAGTGGATAGTGACTCATCTTCTGACTCAGAAGCCATGGAAGGACACCCTACCAAGAACCCTGAGGAGACAAGCCAAAACATGCCAGTGTGGGCCCCACAACCCGGATCTAGCATGTTTAGTCGTCTAATAGAGACCTTTAGTAGAGCTACACGCTCTGAACATGCGACAAGCGAAGTAAATGAGGAAGGAGGGGTAGTAGATTCGCCATTCACATCTTATGTAGACCCTACCCTCCCAAAGAGTGTCCATGTGGATATTCTACCCACTTCGTTTAATGAGGGCCCTACTGAGCTACCACATTCCGATGCTCTTCCTAAAGTAGAGGTCCCTAGAAGCCAATCCATAAGAAGTGACATTGCGTCCACTTCAAGAGAACCATTTGGCACACCAAGTCTAGATGGGATATTTCTCAATGAAAATTGGGAATATGATCTACACACAGAGACTCTAACTGACCTATACACAGGTTACACATACCATGTAGGTTGGTTAGAAGTCCTACGATCTACATCTAGCGCCACTAATCTAGAGGAGCAACAACACATGATATGTGAGGTGATTCATAGAATTATCCAAATTGAGAGGCAAAATAGGGGAGTGAACTTAGGTTCCACTGGCCCTATGAGATTTTTGGATACAGGCAAGGCCAAACAACCAACCGTATCACAATTGGAGACTCCCTCAGTGAGTCCCATAGACCCTTCATATGTTGTTTCGCCTGGAGTCTCAATGCAGGTTGAGCCCACGAGTAGTAACTTTAGCTTTCCAACCTTGGCTCAACTTTCCATTAGGGAATCTGCAATGCCTACCCCAATGATGAGCATAGCTGAAAGTGCACCTGTTACCGCTGTAGTTAGTACGACACCGCTACCTAGTGGAACAGTACCTACAACAGTGCGTGCCAGTGCCTATCAACCATATGTACCTATCGCTACTCATGCTCATGTAGCTCCTACGCCTCCTAGTATGCCAATGGCGTATGCTCCAAGACTGCCTTATCACCACCCTTATCCAAGAGGAGCTAGGCCTAGCCACATATCATATCCTACGTCATTTGCCAACCTACTCAGACCAACGCCAACTCCTATCAGCCAGGCTATCCCAGAAGTGCCTCCACCAACTATGCCTGCTCACTTAGGTGATCTCGCAGCATTTGCTCAGACGATCGGACGATCCATTGCAGAAAACATGCGGGGCATGCCTGAGAGAGAACCTAGAAGCAAGGCAGTACAAGTGGCTAAGCTCACTCAAAACTTCAGTGGTAACGAGGATGTTAGGAAGCACATTGAAGTCTTTGAACACGTGTGTGATTCCTTGGAAGAGCACAATGAGCTGCATAAGTGTAAAGCCTTAGGCTTAACCTTAAGTGGGAAGGCCGGAGATTGGTATCGAACCTTAAGGGTTGAAGAGCGCACTCACTACCCCACTCTCAAGAGATTGTTCTTGAAGGAATACATACGTGAGGGTGTGCTTTGGGGAGTAGCATCTCAACTCCAAAAAGCTGAACGTGAGGAAGGGGAGTCAGTGAGAGACTTTATAAGTCGATTGAAGCATCTAAATTCTCGCTGCACTCCCGATGAACGCTTCAATAACAACCAACTCCTCGATAGATTCATCCGCGGATTGCGCCACGAGGACATTTACAATGGCCTAGTCATTAGAGGTCTTACAACGTGGGAAGCAGTCACTGCCAATGCAATCCAGTTAGAAGACAACTTGATGATTGCAGGTAAAAAGGTGTCTTCAGAAACAAAATCCGTTAGTTCGCAAGTATCTGGGCACGAGCCAATGACGGTAAAACCAATTGCCAAGGAACCCAAGATATCTGAAATGTCTGTGACCGACCTTACTAAGGCTCTCCAAGAATACTTTAGGGGTAATCGAGCTCCTCAGAATAGCCATATGTACCCAAGAAGAGAGCAACAATGGTGTTCGGTGTGCTTAGGACCACATAGCACGAGTGAATGTCCCACATTTAGAGTCAAATTCAATGGGAATTGCAATGCATGTGGTAAGTATGGCCATCAATCTAAAGATTGCCTAACACTTAAGCGAATGTTGGCAAACCAGGCACAACTAGCTTGGTCAAACACACCTCAAGTACCCGCACTAATGCCTGCACAACCTATCGAGCAACCGTCACAGCACATAATTCCAAGGAACCCGAATGTAGTCCAGTCTGTGCCGTTACCACCGCCAGTGCTAGGACCACAACCTCCACATCCAAGGATTACCCCTATAAACCAGATGGGTTGTGAGTCACATAGTGCATGTGGGGATTATGAAGAGGAGATAGACCCTACTGCTCCATACGGGATTGATACGTTTGAAATGATTCCCCAGTACTACATGGAGGATCATTTCGGGCAAGTCAAGCCTGTATATCAAGCAGCTGCTCTTGCCACAAGAGGGCAAAACCTTAATACCATGGCAAGGAGACCACCTCTTCAATGCTACGAGTGTGGTGGACCGCATCGTGTAGCGGAGTGCCCTAATAGGCTACAGAAGATCGCTACTCAAATGCAACCAAATCAAGGGAGCACATCGGGAATGCCGGTACTTACATGTAATCGTTGTGGCATAGATCATTTGATCGCTCAATGTCCACATAATCCTAATGCACCCAAGATTACGCCATTGAATTTGGTTGAGGTCACCAACCAAGCACGAGGAACCACACCTGTTGTACCCGTGAATGTAGTTACACGGTCAATGCTTCAAAATCAAAACTACATTCTTGAAGAGAGGGATACTGCATCAATCGCTCAGGCAAAGAAAAAGAAAACACGACGAAAGAGATCGCTTAATGCCACGAGCTCCAAGCCCAGTTCAAAGACCAACATAGGGACAGGAGACGACCCCGTGTATATGAATGATCCTGAAGATGATTCTGATTCAATAGAAACCATGGGGACCAAAGCCACTACCTTAAGGGAGGAACCCACTCGGGAGCTCAATGAAGGAGAATCAAGCGAGTACAAAAATAAGGGGAAACAGAAGGAAACTTCCTCGGCCCCACAACCAAGTCAGTTAATGCCCTCTCGACCACCCAAACTGACTGAGACTCCCCAAGACAAGCCACGTGGGCCAAAAACCCTCAAGAAAAAGATTGGAACTTACCCAAACCCAGTTGAGGAGATTGAACAAGTGCAACACTTAAGGGGTTTGGTGGAAGAAACACAAAGAGAACTGGAGCCAAACCCGAGAAAAATCAAAATTCCAGACACAGTGTTTCCTACGCAAGTTCAGCCTCACAGGAACCATAAACCGTTAGCTATACCGAGTATCATTCGAGAAGAAAGTGAGGATAGAACATCAGGAAGTGGGCAAACACCCTTTTTGCTTGAAAGAATGTTTAGTGAGGGAATGCCTGACCCCATCGAAGAGGAAGTGATTCCATCTTCACCAGTTCCTAGTCAAGGAGCGATATCTCAAAAAGTACCATTGAATGTGTCTAAGCTAATGGATTTCATGTCCTCTGAGATCAGAACCACGATCATATCCAAATTATACGGAGATCCTGAGCTATTCTTAGCTCTTCGGGCATTTCTCAATGGAGAACTAAAGGCGGGGTTACCACAATTTGCAAATATGGATAGACCCGACACGCTTCAAGATGAAGGGGAACATTGGGATCTACAACCCAACTTTGATGAAGATTCGGTCGTGGAAATACCTGTGAACAAGTTGGGACAGTACTTTGAAGGTGACGAATCTAATGCCACCCTCCCCATTACTACCAAGGGATTAACTCTAAAGGGAATCCTTGATGGTGGTGCTGGAGTGAGCATTGTGACTAAAAACTGTTGGGAATCTATGGGAAGGCCTCACCTCGAAGTCACAAACATAGTGGTTAAGATGGCAAATGGAACCATAGCTAAACCTATTGGAATGTTAAAGAACCTCAAGATCAAGGTCCTGGGATACAAGGTAAAACATACCTTCATTGTAATGGATTTCTCCAAGCATCCTATGTCATATCAAATGATCTTAGGACGTCCTTTCATGAGGGAAGCACAAATGGTGCATGACTGGTCGAAAAACCATGTCTATCTACAATTCCAGGACTCTGTCATTCGAGTTGATCTTGAGAATGGTCGTGCGCATCCTTTAGGAAGCAAGGTTATCATTGATAATCGATCGGATACCACTATTCACTCTGCCCCATTAAAATATTGCTATACATGCAAAAAAGAGACTGATGATGGGAAAGATTCTCCTTATATGGATGTCCTACCGGGTATGACTGAGTCGGATAACGTGGATTGGGTACACCTAGCGGCAACCATAGACACATGGGGGAATAGAGGCACAAGCTGGGTAACACCTGAGGGGCAAGATATGCCACCGTTAGTGCCAATAAACATGATAGGTGTTATGCACTTGACTCCTGATGGCGAGAACGTGGCAAACTCCACCGACACTGAAAGTAGCGAAGACTCTGATCAATGCAACTCTGAGTATGAATCTCAAGAAGAAACTGACCCTGAGCCTGATGGGGAAAATGAATCAAATATTCACCCAAATGTGGAATCAAGGTGCTCAAGGCCTAGGACAGTGGCCTCCTGCAGTTCATCCGAAAGTGAAGATCGACCAAGTGAGTCCGAATCTGATAGAAACAAAAATCAAAAACTTGGTAAGAAGAAAACGAGACATAAGCGCCAACGCTATCGAGCTAATGTACGCACTGCAATAAACAAGGAAAGATCCACTGCAGAATGGCTTAGTTATGTAGGAGCCATTGATGCTCATCGGAAGATAGCGGATAATTGGGGACAATACCTCCAAAGTGTCATGTGGTGTATTCTGCAACCTCATGACGTCGCCCAATTAGAAATCGAAGAGAAGCCAAAACTAAGTCGTACTGCAAGAAGGCGGCAAAACCAAGAGTTGGCTCAACAACAAAAGGAGGCGGAATTAAAAGAAAAAAACCGGGCACAACAAGAACCAGTAGACTTACACCCCGCACCCGAGCATTTCAAATCATTCACCACAGGGGAACGTAAAGTAGTCTACACAAAAGCCCAACGAACGCCTACCAATGGGAGTAGCGGTGTCTACGATGGCCCTGCGGCGGTAGTTAAGGAGATAGACTTAGCAGATCCGGGTGAGGAGTCTAAACCAGTTTTTATTGCTCAAGACCTCACCAAGGCGGAAGAAGCTGCACTTACGAAGCTTCTTAAAGAATTCAAGGACATATTTGCCTGGACATATCATGATATGAAGGGTGTCCCACCCTCGGTGGTGCAACACACGATTCCAATGATTAGCACTGCTAAACCAGTCCAGCAACGTCCCTACCCAATGAATCCTAAGTACGCAAAGATTGTACAAGAGGAAATTGAAAAGCTGGTAAAATGTGGATTCATATATCCTATTGAGCACTCAGAATGGGTTTCTCCGATAGTCATCGTGCCAAAGAAGAATGGGAAACTCAGAGTGTGCGTTGATCTCAAAAAGGTTAATGCAGCCACCAGAAGGGATCATTACCCCTTGCCATATTCTGAACATGTGCTTGAAAGAGTGGCAGGCAAGGAGGCATATAGCTTTTTAGATGGGTACTCGGGTTACAATCAGATCACAATTGCAGACGAGGACCAAGCTAAAACAGCATTTATCACGGAGTTTGGAGTGTTTGCCTTTCGCGTCATGGCTTTTGGCTTGACCAATGCACCTACAACATTCCAACGATTGATAAACACGGCCTTTAAGGAATATCTAAGGGACTTCTGTGAAGCTTTCTTGGATGATCTTTGTGTTCATTCCTCTTGGGACGAGCACTTGATGTGTTTACGAAAGATATTTGAAAGGTGTAGATTATATCGCATCTCATTGAATCCTTTCAAATGCCAATTTTGGGTTAAACACGGAGTTATCTTAGGACATATAGTGTCCAAAAATGGGATTTCCACTGACGAGAGTAAAATCAAGGTCATTCTGGAATTACCCCCACCCACCAACTACAAGGGAGTCCAACGCTTTATGGGCCACGTTGGTTATTATCGAAGGTTTATTCTCTTCTTCGCCGAGATAGCTCGACCATTGTATAAGCTTCTCATCGAGTTTATTTGGACCGAAGAATGTGACCGTGCCTATGAGCTATTAAAGAAGGCCTTGGCGAGTGCTCCAATCTTGAGAATGCCTAACTGGGATTTACTCTTCCATGTGCATATTGATGCATCAAACTTTGCTATTGGGTGTGTGTTAACTCAACCTGGAGAACACAAGCTAGACTACCCCATTAGCTTTGCCAGTCGCCAGTTGAACGATGCTGAGATGAACTACACCACTACGGAGCGAGAAGGGTTGGCAATGATATATGCAGTAAGGAAATTTTGTTATTACCTCCTTGCCACCAAGTTTGTTTTCTATGTGGATCATCAAGCATTATTGTATCTGGTAAACAAACCATGCTCCACAAGAAGAATCACACGATGGCTATTGATTCTCCTTGAGTTTGATTTCACGGTTGTTGTGAGACCTGGCAAGAAACATGTTATGGCTGATCATTTGTCTCGCATACCTAATGGTGAGGCTCCTACGGGGGTTGATGATGACTTACCGGACACTTCCCTATTCATGGTGGAGACAATGCCTGAATGGAGTGAGAAGATTGTTAACTTTTTGGTTAATGGCTTTCCACCCAAGGAGCTTCGTAAAGATCTAGCTCGGAAGCTGATCAAAGAATGCGAACCCTATTGCCTGATAGCAGGGACTCTTTATAAAAGAGGAAAGGATGACGTTCTTAGGCGTTGTGCCCGAGAGGATGAGTATCTATACATTTTACAAGAGGCACATATGGGCGTAGCCGGTGGTCACTTCTCAGGAGACTTAACTGCGCGAAAGATCTTACAATCAGGGTATTGGTGGCCCACTATGTTCCAAGATGCATCACTCTTTGTGAAGGGTTGCGATGAATGCCAACGATATAAGAAACCCCAGAGGAAAGATCAGATGCCCCTACATCCGATCAAAGTAAACCAACCATTTGAAAAGTGGGGTTTAGACTTTGTAGGTCCAATTAGTCCAGCGGCCCGAAACACACAATCTCGCTATATTATTGTGGCCACTGACTATATGACCAAATGGGCTGAAGCGAAAGCGACACGTAAGGCAGATGCGAGGACAACAGCCAAGTTCCTCTTTGAAAATATAATCACACAATTCGGTTGTCCTTTTGAACTTGTGAGCGACAATGGTACGCATTTTATAAATGAAGTGATTAAGGAGCTCACAACAAATTTCATGATATCGCATCATAAATCTACTCCTTACTATCCGCAAGCGAACGGCCAAGCCGAGAGTACCAACAAGACTTTAATCTCTATTTTGACAAAGACAATTGAAGCTCATCGCACGGATTGGGATCTAAAGCTTACGACAGCTTTATGGGCCTATTGTACTGCGTACAAAGTGGCTATTAATTGCACACCATTCAAAATGGTATATGGCCAAGAAGCAGTCATGCCGTGGGAATTTGTCATTCCTAGTCTTCGTGTTGCTACTCAAGAGGGTTGGGATGGTAATCCCTTAGTAGAGCGTCTATATATCCTTGAGCGGCTAAACAAAGAAAGACAATTGGCTGTATACAATGCCCTTGTGGAGAAGGATAGAAGGAAAAAATGGTTTGATCGCCATCTAAAGGACAAGGACATCAAGGTTGGGGATAAAGTCCTGATGTATGGAGTGCGAAATGAAAAGAAGAAGCTCAAATATGCTGGTAAGGGACCGTATAGAGTATGTGAAATTACACCGCAAGGTACCATCAGAGTGGAGACTCTCAACGGAGTTGAAACCATTGGATTCCTTAATGGGAGTAAATTCAAAAGATACTATGACCCCCTGGAGCCAGGAGGAGTTACACGCAATCCATCAAAAGAAGGCAGCTAAAGAACAGGCTGAGCTTAAAAAGATACAAGCAAGAGTCGAAGCCAAGGAACGTCAACAGCGTGCTAGGAGACAACGAGAAGCCAACTTGGGAATTACGCAAGTATTTTTCGAGGAAGCAGAAGAGGATGCACTGGAATCTGACCCACCTCTAAGATACCCAATTGAGTTACAGAGTCCTTATGGGGAGGTGCTGTATAATGCATTGTTGGATACAGGAGCTCAACACAATTTGCTATCATATGGCGTGTGGTGTCAACTGGGAAAACCACCTTTAACCAAGAGTTCTATCCAAGTTCAAGGAATCAACAAGAAGAAAACCCCTGTCTTAGGAATTCTGCACACTCCGGTTGCCTATGACAAGGGAACCATAATTCAAAGCTTTTTGGTTATGCCTGCTGGCACCATGGAAGGGACTGTAATCTTAGGGCGCAAATGGATGATGGCCACCAAGTGCAATATCGATTGGGCAACCAGACAAGTCACAACGCAAGAACCAACACTAGGTCTGACCGCTCAAAATCCCGCACCTAAGTCATCCACTCAAATATTAGATAATGAAAAATCACAAAGTCCAGTGGCAAAACCATCTTCGATTGTAGGCCACCCCTCTAACGCTTCAACACCAAGAGTGGAAACAGGCACGGTGGTCCCTAAAGCTTCGCTTACTATGCCAAAGAGTACATACAAATGGGTCCCCAAAGCTTCGTTAACAGCTACTTCCCCTGCTCAATCTCGTTCAGCCACCAAGAAGCCTCGTAAAAGGAAAGTAGCTACCCACCCGAGAAAGGGCAATGTAACATCGCGATGGATCCCTAAAAAATTATTAGTAGCCCAAGGGTACTACGAGGGAAATGACCAGATTTGGGTCCCTAAACATAAGTTGAATCCCTCTACATCACCTGTAAAACCTTGCAAACCAATTGTTGCCACCCCAATGACAATTCAAGACCGTGGTAAGGGAAAGGTAATAGAGTGCTCCGCACCACTTCTTCCAGAGTTAGTTTGGATTCCCAAACGATATCGATCATTACCACCTAGCTCAGGAAGGGGGGAGCCACATGAAGCTTCTAGCTCCTCATGCCAGGCACACACTCATATAGAAGTTTCTACATGCTCTACACCTACTCTTGTCAACACCCAAACCGATGAGTCTACGTCTCCCCTTGTAATAGTATCATCGGAAACCATTTCCTCCATTCGTCAATGGGAGCGTACATTACCATCTCTGCAATTGGATGTGGCCACAAGGGTCATAAAAAGCTATCTACCCACATCACAACCTATGACCCGCTGGACAAATTGGTTCCAAGAGGCTGCAACATCATTGCAAATAATATGATCTGCCCAAGGAAAGGGGGAGCATGTACTCACGCTTGACATTCTAATGCTTCCTCCTTAACCTTCTCCCCTGACCATGTAATTGCCAAATTCAAGGGGATGTATATATATAGCTTTATACATTTAAAAAAAAAAAAACAAAGAAAAGAAAAACAAAAAATAGTAAAAAGAGCAAGAGCACAAAAACAAGAGAAATATCCGTATACAATCAAGAACTAGATTGTCCTGTCATAAACCTACTGATGCTATATCTGTGTTTGCAGATATGGCAGATGCCCGATCATCATACACTTCATCCACTCCTACCTTTGGTGAGAGGTATCATCTGTACCTTTCTCAGATATTCCACATGTGCTATCCTGTAATTGAAACTGAATGGGATCATATAGATGTACTAGCCAGAGAGGAAAATATTGAGGAATTAGAATGGCTAATTCGCCTATTGACCATGACTGACCCCTACTCCGTAGAGGACATATCCCCGATAGCCCAATACTTTCCTTTTCCACAAGATGACTATCCTCGCATGGTTACATTTTTGATGAGTTTATGTGGATGGGAAAATGAAAAGGAAATATCTGACAATGATGAATGGACGGATGAAACTCATGGCACTACTGAGGTTGACTTTATTTGTTTGGATGATGCGGATAGAGGCTTAGCCTTAGGACTAGAGCCAGGACTCTACAACATCCTCTTACCGTATCCTCAGTAGTAGTGTGGTGACGGATAGGTAGGTTAGCGTTTTCAAGTTTTTTCTAGTTTAGATTCCTTAAACAAGTCTTGAAATTTTCACACTGATGTGCCTCTCGAGGTATAGTGCTTGTTAGTTGATTGTACAGGTTGAAAAGTTTGAGGTGGGTTCGCTTTCAAGTCCTGAGACTGCCGCAACATTCATCAAAATATATCTCATCAAATTGCAAGCTGTCTCGTCAAATCAAGGAGATCTCCAATTACAGGTGTAATTCTTCCATACCCACTCTCTTTCGTTTTTACTGTTCAATCAATTGCATAAACTATAATGCGTGACCACATGGAAATTGTCAATGTACTACTTAGTTTTTGAAGTTGCTTGCATGCTAGTGTAAAACATTAATGAGCTTAACTTTATTGGAAATATTCCTAGGCAGCATGATGTCTTTAGTTAACCTTGGAATACGATTGTCTTAGGTCTAGGGTCAAACCATCTTAATGTTTGACACCTGGCCATGTGTGTGTTGACCTCTAGGACATAGCTATTACCCCTTTGTCGAAAGGATGCAAGACAAATAATAGTTCCGGAGCAAAGATCAAAAGAAATAGATTTAAAAAAAAAAACCTACAATAAATGGCAATACAAGTCTTAATGTGCTTTAATGTTGGCCTATCGCCTTATTGATACTTGGTAGGCGAGGAGTATTCTACTCCAGACCGATGCCTTGGTTGGTAGGGGGTAGCCTTGCCTAAAGTGAGCTAATAGATTCCTGGATAATGCCTTGTGTTAAACATGGTACTAGGATCGATGTTAGTTTTGCCTTAGGAAGGTCGCCATTGTGTGTAAAAATTGTCACGTGCATTTAAAAAAAAAAAAAGAGAGGCAAAAGGCTCCTGTAACTCTGATGTTTCTTGTGTCCCTAGATGCATGGTATTAACTTGTTCTTAGAGTAGACACAGTGTGGTCATCTGTTTATTTATTAAGCTTGGTTATTTTCCTTGACTTAGGCCAGTTATAAACCTTGATTAACCTTTCACACCTTGCTAACTCTTGAATTCCTTTCAATAATTTTAAACTCCTATTAATTTGCTACACTAGCTCACTCATGTGACCCTTAAACTAAGTTCTCCTAGCAACATCCATTGTGGTCTAACATGCTTGAATTTATACACTTTATATCTTTTGAATTCCAGCATACCTTCACTCTACTTCCCTGTTTTGCAGACGGTCTACCACAACACCCTCTCGAGCTTACCATACCATAGCTTCCGAGGACGGAATCTACATGAGGAAGGGGGGCATGTTAACCCATGGCAGACATGGCGACGTACTATATTTTACGTCATTAATTTAAATATTCTGAGCCATGGGCCGGGCTTGTCGGCACCATATGTTAAGGATGAAGGGATTGGGTTCGCCGATGAGAGGCGCACCTTGGATATCAGTAGGATAAGGGTTAGGGTCGGCCGGCCATGTATGGGCGCCCAAGTGTGAACGGCCAAGTCACCTATATGAGTCAAATGTAACCCTAAAATCCTCATTCTCATGTGTTGTGAATACAAGAGTGCTCTTGCCTTATCTCTTTGGTTTCCTTCTCCTGCGTGTGTGAGAGAGAGAGAGAGAGAGAGAGTGAGAGAGCGATCGAGCACTGTGTAGCGGCACGGCGGCGGAGAGGCGGTAGAGCGGCGACGGCGGCTCCTCCTTCACGGCTGCGATGCGGGAATCCTTCAAGGCGGCGGTTGAGCGGTGAGTGACACACCCTTTGGCATTCTGTTTGAGCTTCCTTCCCTGGTTGTATGCTTGCAGCCATTCGTGGCTCGCATACGGTGTCCGGCAAGTCCCCAGATACGACCTGTGCGGCAAAAGCGCACACAATTCCATTCTAAAGTTGCCGAATTTCTCTCTATGTATTATAATAGCAGGCTATGCATTCCTAACATTGAATGAGGGAACTAAGGGTCAAATTCTAAATGAAGCCCATGATAGCCTTATAGCAGGACATCCAGGTTTCATCAAGACCTACATGTCTGTAAAGAAAAGCTTCTTTTGGTCTGGACTAAAAAAGGATATACGGAATCATGTACGTCAATGCCTAATATGTCAGAAAGTCAAAGCCGAAAGAGTAAAAATGCGTGGGAAGTTACATCCATTAGACATCCCCCAGATGAAGTGGGAATGTATCAGTATGGATTTTATTACTGGACTACCTTCAGTGCAATCAGGTTACAACTCCATCTTTGTGGTAGTTGACAGACTAACCAAAGTTGCCCATTTGATTCCAGTAAAAGAAACCTACACTGTAGCGGATATGGCCAGAGTGTTCCTCAAGGAAATCTTCAGATTGCATGGCTTACCCAGGAGAATAGTAAGTGATCGAGATCCTAAATTCACGTCAAGATTATGGACTGCATTCTTCGAAGCAGTAGGAACTTTCTTGGATCTCAGCATAGCTTACCACCCCGAGACCGATGGTCAAACAGAAAGGGTGAACCAAGTAATTAAAGATATACTTCGGTCATGCTGTGGGGCAGGGAACCCAAGAAGTGGCTAAGCTATCTGCACCTAGTCGAATTCGCCTACAATGCTTCTTATCACCGAAGTATCGGGATGAGCCCTTTCAAAGCTCTGTATGGACAAGACTGCCTAACACCATTAACTTGGTCCGACCCATTGATTAGGGTCGAGATGTCTAGACAGATGCTTGATGACATGGAGTAGCAGATGCAGTCAATCCGCAAGGATATAAAAGCTGCCCCCAGGATAGATAGAAATAGTATGCATATAAGAAGAGGTCAGAAAGAAAATTCAAAGAAGCAGATATGGTCTTCATTCGAGTATGCCCCAAAAAGAGTTCTCTATCTCTTGGGAAGTACAAGAAGTTATCCCCCAGATACTGTGGGCCATATCTGATTACAAAGAAAGTAGATGACTTAGCCTATGAACTTCTTCTGCCTCCTCATCTCAAAGTACATAATGTATTTCATGTCAGCCTACTTAAGAAGTATTTCAGCCTACTTAAGAAGTATGTACCGAGCCCGAATCATGTGCTTAATGATAAACTCTTAACTTCTTCAACCCAAGGGCAGATGGAACTCCAACCTGAAGAAATCCTTGATGTTCGAGAGAAGGTTCTCAGGAATAGAATTCTGAGAGAATTATTAGTCAAATGGAAGTTCTATCCTTTTGAAGACGCCACCTGGGCAAAGAAGCCGAACTGATGCGAGATTGCCCCTAGTTTGCGAGATGAGGACATCTCGCGTTTTTCAAGTGGGAGAGAATGTAAGATTCCTCCCCAGCCCCTTAAGATGTCCAGTTTCTTCCCCTGTAATCAATTCCCTTTTCAGAATAATAAAAGATCTTGTTTCTACCTGTTTTGGCCTAGTGAGAGAAAATATTCTAGAGAGAGATAATTCAAATTTTAGATATCTTTGGATAGAAAAATATCCCTTCTTATTAAAATAAATTCCCCCAAAACAGAAGTTTAAAAAGAAATTCCTAAGGTGCATTAGAAATAAATTATAATGTGCACAAAAGACCTTAAGGCCTAAGGTCTTTTGTGCATTAGAAATAAATTATAATGTGCACAAAAGGCCTAAGGGTCAAGATTTTTTGAAAATTTTGAATTATGGTCCAATTAATGTTCCTATGGACCAATAAGAGTAATCCAAATGTAGGGAGGAGATAAATTGAAGAATAAAAGAAAAACCCCCCTAAAAATGAGTAAATACTCACATAAGATAAAGCGTGGACTAAGGACCAAAGAAAAGAATTAAAAAAACTGAATTTTGACACCTCAGAGTGGGGATCTCCCCTCATGAAGTAGGCACCTTTTTCTCATCATTACCCCCAATTCTTAATCAATAAAATGAGATATTTTCATCTCTCATCTCTCCTGTTTCAAAACTAGATCCAAAAAGTAAGCTGAACTGACACAAAAATGGTCAAAAATTGACCAAACTGATCTGGACAATTCTAGAATCAGTTTGCTTGGTTATAGGCTCTCTTTTTCTCCTATAAATAGAAGCGTCCCCCTTTGTAAATGCTTAATGGTGTTTATGCACTGTTACTCTACTCCTGTCCTAAGCCATCTACATTGAATTTTTTAATAATTCAATTGTTTTTGGCCTAATCCTCTCCAAAGTGAATTGGTGGCCACTCTTGCTTCAACAAGAGTAGAACCCTCAATCCTTCAAGCCAAAGGAGAGCTTACAAGCTCCATGTAAGCTAATTTTCTTACTTGTTTACAAACTTTTATGAAAAGTCTATGGTTTTCTTGATTTTTATGTTTTGCTAATGATTGAATTAAATTCAAATGCTATGCCTTGATGAAAAGGCCACCCCTTCTCTTCTTTACATTCCAGCCTTTCTTAATCCTAGAAAGATTAACAAAGAGATTAATTAAACTCTTCTTATTGTTTACTCTCTTGAATTTAGAAAATTGTGTAGATTAGAGTTCTATAATTCTAAATTGGGTTAATTAAGTTAAGTGTAGATAGATAAAAATGAGAAATGGTCAGCTATACAAAGGAGGTTATGGCAAAAATTTTCAGAATTTTGTGAAAAAGAAAGTTTGTTTTTATGTTATTCCAAAAGAGTAATTTCCACCATTTTTTTTGCATCTAAAAGAAATATTCTAATTACTCCATGTACATATTAACCTATGAATATGGATGGATATCATTGATATTAATTATTAAATTGATTTCTATGCATAGAAAGATGCATAATAAAATTTTTTATTATTATAAAAGTGTTATTCTTATTAAAATTGATTTCTATGCATAGAAAGATGCATAAAGGAAATTCTTTTACTATAAAAGTGTTATTCTTATTAAAATTGATTTCTATGCATAGAAAGATGCATAAATGAATTTTTTTAATTATAAAAGTGTTATTCTTAATAAAATTGATTTCTATGCATAAAAGATTTTTTTAATTATAAAAGTGTTATTCTTATTAAAATTAATTTTTATGCATAGAAAGATACATAAAGGAATTTTTTTTAATAAAAGTGTTATTCTTACTAAAATTGATTTCTATGCATAGAAAGATGCATAAAGGAATTTTTTATATAAAAGTGTTATTCTTATTAAAATTGATTTCTATGCATAGAAAGATGCATAATGAAATTTTTTTCATTATAAAAGTGTTATTCTTATTAAAATTGATTTCTATGCATAGAAAGATGCATAAAGGAAATTTTTTTTATTATAAAAGTGCTATTCTTATTAAAATTGATTTTTATGCATAGAAAGATACATAAAGGAATTTTTTAAATAAAAGTGTTATTCTTATTAAAATTGATTTCTATGCATAGAAAGATGCATAGAAATTGATTTCTATGCATAGAAAGATGCATAAAGGATTTTTTTAATAAAAGTGTTATTCTTATTAAAATTGATTTCTATGCATAAAAAGATGCATAATGGAATTTATTTTATTATAAAAGTGTTATTCTTATGAAAATTGATTTCTATGCATAGAAAGATGCATAAAAGAATTTTTTTAAAGTGTTATTCTTATTAAAATTGATTTCTATGCATAGAAAGATGCATAAGAAATTTTTTTATTTAAAAGTGTTATTCTTATTAAAATTGATTTTTATGCATAGAAAGATGCATAAAGGAATTTATTTTATTACAAAAGTGTTATTCTTATTAAAATTAATTTTTATGCATAGAAAGATGCATAAAGAATTTTTTTTAATTACAAAAGTGTTATTCTTATTAAAATTATTTTTTATGCATAAAGGAAATTTTTTTATTATAAAACCGTTATTCTTATAAAAATTGATTTTTATGCATAAATAGATGCATAAAGAAGTTATTTTTATTTTAAAAGTGTTATTCCTATTAAATTTGATTTTATGCATAAATAGATGCATAAAAGGATTTTTTTTATAAAAGTGTTATTCCCATTGAAGTTGATTTTTATGCATAAATAGATGCATAAAGAATTTTTATATCAAAATTAGAATTCTCTTAA
The DNA here is from genome assembly GCF_041138505.1 of Cibotium barometz. Lineage (NCBI taxonomy): Eukaryota > Viridiplantae > Streptophyta > Polypodiopsida > Cyatheales > Cibotiaceae > Cibotium > Cibotium barometz. The sequence continues at coordinate 29,661,937 of NC_141075.1, read as the reverse complement.
ATTCTATGTTTAAATTCTATGAGTATTTGATAAATGAATAATTAAATACTGTAAGAGAGAAATTTATATTGTTTTATATTCACACGGATTGTAGAAAATTCAAAAAATCTATCGAGATCAAAATATTCAGATAAATTATTAATTTATTCCTCATTGGAATTCGTTAGAAATCAGTTAAGTGAATATTCAAAGAAAGAAATTCAGTAGAATAGTAACTGAATTATCAAACCTTTTCGAGAAAGATAGTTCAGGAAAAATCTTATCCGACTCGAACCTTGAATCAAACTATGACCAAGACTAAACTCTTTCGTCAGTTTCGAGAAAAGAAGGTGTGACCAGTTTAGAAAAATACCCTCAAAACTCCTGCCAAATCTGAAACTAAGTTTGAGACCTTTCCAATTGATCTGTGGATCAAGGTTATAGAATTCGAAGAATTCTGGTATGAAATTTAGAATTACGATCAAGAAGTTTGGGGGATACTGATTCAAGAAATAATCCTTGTATTCAAAAGAAAATCAAACTGAAAACTTGCATAGAAACCCTGTTTTCTTAAAGGATTGTCTTACGCCAGAATGCTGGAGGGAGCATTTGGTATATGTTTTTCTATGGGAAGTTCGGTTGCAACAGCTGGCGGGGAGTGTTCAAAGGACGGCTCATGCGGCACAGCCTACCCAGGTCTTGACCAGCCTCGATATGGTTGAAAAATGGTTCGCTTTCGGTACGATGGGCGAGGGCTGATGAAGCGGTCCCTGAGTGAAGTGCCAGGATACCTTAGGAGGATCCTGGAGGGTTCTGACTAGGCGATGCACGGGCTCGCGGTGCCTAAGACACCCATGCGTATGTCGTGGAAGATATGTATGATGGACGAAATGATTATTGTAATCTGATATTGGATCTCGTTTGCTAACCAGTTGGTCCCAAAACGGAGAGTCGAGAGTGATACTGTTTTTTGAGAAACAAGGGACTGGATGAATTTTTTGAGTTATGACATCTGTAACCAATAACTATTTGTCAATGGATTATTTTATAAGTTAAAGTTTTAAAGAGGAGTGTGTGCGTATCTGTATTCGAAAGCAAAAGTTAAGAAAGACATTCAGTCATGGGTGGGTGAGTAATTGTCTGGTTCTACCGATTCCAGTGATTGGGTGGTGGCTATCCCATGTGCCGGATGGGGTTAGGCTAGAGTTTTAATAATTAAATTGAAATAATAGGAATACGCTTAGAATTTGAGTAGTTAAATAAAAACCTGTTGATTTCCTCAAATGATTAGATCAACGGCTGTGTTGCCTGATTTCGGTTAGGAAAAAAGCATTGATTTCTTCAAACTAAGTCAGTGATAGTTTTCCTTCTATCTGGTTTAATCAGGTGAAGGATAGTTTAGTCTCTTGACCCCATTAGTAGAAAATTCGTTAAGAAAATCAAAAAGGTGGAAAATGTCCCCGTTTTTCAGGCAAGGGAAATTTTTCCGGTTTCGATTTTGGAATGACCACCAGATTAGTCTCGTGTGTTCGGACATTCGAGGGTGAGGCCCCGAGTGGGAAACCCTACCCCGCGCAAGAGGAAGCTACTTCCACTGCTAGCAATCGGGAATCCGGTGTACGAAGGGGGCAGAGGGGTCTCATAGACAAGGTTTCCAAACAAAATAAGGAAAGTGGTAGGGACCCTAGGGGTACCAAGGAGCATAAAGGGAAAGAGCAGGGAAAATAGTTGGGTAAATCATCATTTGGTGGCTTGGGAAAACTTCAAAAAGGGGAAAGAAAAAAAGGAGCTTCCTTAGGGCCAAGGCTTAAGATAAGGGGATTAATGGTAGTAACACTATGGTAGTCAAGATCTTGAGATTCCCTTCAAAGGGGAGGATCTCTTAAGAGATTAGTAAAGACTCCTCCCTTGGACAAGGCTAAAGACCAGGGGGTAATGGTAGTAAACCTTATGGCAATAAAGATCCTACGACTCCCTTCAAAGGGAAGGAGTTCAATAGTGAGAATGGAATCTCAAGTAACTTAAATGGTAACCCTTCTCATTTATAGAGAGTGATGCTAATTCTAAAGGTGTCTCTTATGAGAATGGAATCCCAAGTAACTTGAATGGTGACCCATCTCATTTGCAGATAGTGATTCTAGTCTGAAGGCAACACTTATGAGTCAAACTAAGGTTTGCAAAAGCTCTAAAACGGAAGATGAGAGCTTTTTTCAAGCAACTTGAATCATAACTCTTCACATCTATAGAGAATGATGCTAATCCTAAGGAAACTCTTATGATTCAAACTAAGGCAACTCTTATGAGTCAAACGAAGGTTGGAAAAATCTCTCAAATGAAGGATGAGGTTGTGATGTTGTAAGACTCTTAGTAGGGAACAAGGGGTCCCATAATAATTTCTCAATAAAAGGGTGCTGTTGGAATGTTGGCCAAATAATAAGGAGAAGGATCTCTTTTGGAAAACAAAAGTGAGAAAAATCTTGATGTTTTGCTCATTTAGAAACATAAGCTACTTGTTGGTAAGAAAGACAAGAGGGAGGCCTGCTTAAAAGGGTTGGGTGGTGAGAGTGCTCTATGGAGGTCAACATGGATATAGTGAAGTGACGACTTTAGTTTCAAAATGACCTTAAACCCAAAGTAGTTTCTATAACCACCCCTTAGGGAGATTTATAGCCGACGAGCGGTTGAAATCCAAGTGGGTGATGGACCTTGTTAGCTAGTGAATTTAACAATTAAAGGAAGACTAGTCCTTGTGAGACTTGAACAACTAAAGGAATACTAGTCCTTATGAGACTTCAACAACTAAAGGAAGACTGGTCCTTATTATGAGGCTTCAACAACTAAAGGAAGACTGGTCCATATATGAGACTTCAACAACTAAAGAAAGACTAGTCTTGGATTAGGGAATTACATAATTAGAAGTCTTAGTGGGGATATGACTTGTGCTATGGTGGAAATATAAGGAGATAGGATGGGATCCAATAAAGTTTTAATGGATTATGGGATGATATCATATCTCAAGAAAGGTTAGTTGATAGCTGGGAATCAGGAGTAAGCCTTATAATTCTAGTAACACCATGAAGATGGTGATGCATTTTTCTTATGATGGCACAACCATCTAGAAACATACATGCCCATGATCTCTCACAAATGGTGAAGAAGATGAAGCATATGATCTCTCACAAACATACATGGCTACTCACGACGTGTACTACTCTCTCACAAACATGCATGCCCATGCTCTCTCATCATAAATGATGAAGAATAATGAAGCACATGCTCTCTCACAAACATACATGCCTACTCACCATGTGCACATGCTCTCTCACAAACATACATGCCTACTCTCACCATGTGCACTGCTCTCTGACAAACATACATGCTTGCTCTCATCACCACTTGCACTACTCTCTCACTAACATACATGCCTACTCACCATGTGCACCACTCTATCACAAACGTACAAGCCTACTCGCCATGTGCATTGCTCCCTTACAAACATACTTGCATGCTCGTCATCACGTGCACATGCATTGCTCTCTTGTAAATGCCCTCGCTACCTACCTTGCAAATGCATTCTTGCTTTGTATCTCACACATTTTAGTAAAGTCTCTTGGGCAACAACAATGAACCAACACGACTACGTCTTAACTTGTGCCATACCACATCTAAATATGGAAACAAAGACCCACGTAGCAAACAACCATATGGACTATTTCTCTAAGCTAGAAATGAACAATGCCCATGGTGTTGCTTGTCAAAAAACCTTTATAGTTCTTCATACCATCCCTGCGTGCACATTAATATAAACATACTAATATATATATATATATATATATATATATATATATATATATATAGAGAGAGAGAGAGAGAGAGAGAGAGAGAGAGAGAGAGAGAGAGAGAGAGAGAGAGAGAGAGACTGCTTAATGTCGACTAATTGATCTAGAGAGACCAATCGATGGAGAGACTTGAACCCAGGTGGGCCCATGTCATCCCAATGGCAATCCCACTAGCCATTACTACCCCACAATGTGAGAGAGAGAGAGAGAGAGAAAGAGAGAGAGAGAGAAAGAGAGAGAGAGAGAGAAGAATCAGATCGTTTGGTGTGCTGAGTCACAAGGACCTCATAGAGTCCATGAAACTCCAAAAGCTTGAGGCTTAACCTCTCCGAATGCAATAGACAAATTCTTTTTGAGGAGAGTTCGAGCTAATCAAGGCTATATATGCCTATATGAGGATTCCCATGGCAACCTCTTTACCATCACTATTTTACAGAGAGACGTGGATGGAAACCACAAGTTTCTTGATGCATCGTTAGTCAACAAGTGTTATCATTAGACAATGTATGCAAATGAGAATGGTAACACCTACATACCAAGAATGGATGAAGAGATGAGGAATACAAAAAGGTCTATGCAAGGGAACTTACCTAAAGCATAGAGCTTCAAGGCCAAGAGAAGAAACTTCTCTTGAATCACATCGAGACTAGGAAGCTCTTTTGAGAGAGAGAAGAATTTTTATTCTATCCGACCACGGAAAGTATCCATGGACCCAAACCAAAGTCTGACTTCCCTCCACATTAGACCCTATAAGGGAGGAACATTTTTCTTCCATTTAGTATGAGTACCATTAAGCGAGAAACTACACCTTTAGAAAGAAGTAGGTTTGTAACCCCAATGAAACCTATGGTACTAATCCACTTAGGATGAGGAACCACAAGAGTTGAGAGACAAGAATATTGTTAGTCATTTCGTAACCTCTATGGGGATGCCCATTATTTATTTTGTGATATTTTATTTTTGGATACGCCTTTTTATATTATCTACCATGATTAATGTGTTTAATCAAGCTATGTGCATCAGTATGATGTCTACCAGGATTAATGTGTTTAATTAGCTATGTGTGCTGATATGACATGGTTAAGACTCAATGTGTTTAATCAGCTGTGTGTACTGACTAATCTTATTTTGGATAAAGGTGATGATCAAGTGGCAGATTATGTGTTAATCATGGGTGGAACATGTGTTGGACCACTATGAGATATTTTGGAAGATATGTGAACACCTTTTATGGTTTCATATTTAGGCATCTATATTTTTGTAAGGCTAAGGCCTCATACCGTTGTCCATACCAAATAGTATTTTATACTTTTGGTAGGCCTAAGAATTTATATTAATGCTTGCTATATTTTTGTAAAGCTTGCATGCTCATAAACTCAAAAGCACTTGTGCTTTGTTTTTGGAACAATCTTTTTGTTAAAAGCAAGTGATTTTCTTAATACATATAAATATGGAAGAGTGGTATAAGGGCCACACTCTACCCAGGGGAGATTTAACCCAATCTTGTGTCGATGGTGATTTTTACTCTATTCTCCATCTTTCTCTTATTTATTTATTTAATTTGGTTTACTAAGGTTCATGCTTTTAATTTGTGCAAATATATGTTATGCTCTAATTTTTGTGTTGAGAAATTAGAGTTCATTCTCCAAGGGTATTAAAGGTCTTGACAGTGGTATTAGAGCTTTGGGGAACACACAAGGAGAAGGATTTTTGAAGAAAAAAGCAAAAATCAAGTTTTACACAATTTACTTGGTGAAAAGAAGGCCAAAGGTTTACTTTTTAGGGATTAATAAAGCTTCAACAAATCAAGGAGAAATACCACGACAAAAATAAAGGCCTACAAAAAGCTGCAACAAGGGTACAAGTGCTTGGACGTGCTTGGACAAAGAGAGGACATCATCAAAGATCCGAAGGATAAATCAAAGAAGCCTATAAAAACCTTTGGGCAAAGGTGGATGGTTTATGGAAATTTTTTGAGCCATTGGATCAAGAACAAGATCAAGGGCTAGAATCAAATATAGCACATATCCGACTTACTAAATATCCGACTTAGCACATTCAACCTAAGAGAACTATGCCTTCAACAATATGCCAACATCTTGGCCAGCCAACAGATAGAGACAGGATACCACACAACCCAATCCTTCCCCTAGAAACATTCCAAAAATGGGGCCTCGAATTTTTTGGCCCATTTAAGTCCCCAACCTGTTTCACCAGTCACAAGTATATCTTAGTAGCAATAGACTACAACACCAAATGGATAGAATCCCGTGCTCTTTGGGATAACACGGCATAATCAACTAGAAAATTTCTATACGAGATGATCATCACTCGTTTCAGATGCCTGATCGAGTTGATTTCAAAACCACCTCTACAAAAACCAAAACCACCCCTCTTTTAACCACCTATCTCAATTATAAATCCCTCAAGAATCAAGCCTTATGGATGTGATTAGTAGGGTATGTATGCTCTCTGACCCAATACTTCCATGAGTCAAAACTTTTGATCTATGCCACGAACAAGTCGCCAAGACCATGTCTGCCCAACCATGTTTCTTGGGGAAACACCACACCTTCACAGTTAGCTTGGCTCACCATCACCATGTTGACTATTATGAATAGAATGTTGTGCAATGTTTGAGTGGGATTCTAAGCTATGACAAAAGATCATACTAGTTGGCTATGGTCTCTATGAATGCTTGTGATTTACTACTCTCAAACAACAAATATAAGCACATCAACCTTCATAGTGAACCCAAATAAGGACACGAACCAAATTAGACTTCCATGCTTTGAAAGACTAGTTGTAAGCTAAAAATAAACCATCACTAAGAATATTTATATTCAATATATATTTCATGCTAGAAAATTGATGTTTTATGTAGCACACAATGCATCAAAAAAGTTGAGTTTAAGATCATAGCACATGCGAACAAAACACTCCATGTGTACAATCCATGTGTTGTAAAGATACACACACCAATGGATCTCAATAATAACAATCTAGAACACACAATGTGCCTATGATTTGCATGCTATTCTTTTGCAATGTCATCCACAAATCAATGTTGACGAGGATAATCCATAACTAACTCATGGTCATAAAAGGGCTCGGTCATCTTATGCTATGCCATAGTCTCTATATAACATGGTAAATGTCTTTTTAAATGAACTAATACACTAAGAAACCTAATACAAACACTCTAAAGTCAAACAAGTAGACAACTGACTCATACCAGTCATCCTCAAGGATAATAACATTAAACTCTTGCTCATCCAGCTCATTTGCAACTCCCATTATGCACAGTGGTGGATCTTGCATGGTGTAGTGGCACCAACAATGAGTCCAAGATCCTATCGCAAATCTCGCCATCACTCTTTATCACCAAACATGCACGACCACAGTGAACAATGGGGCCCTTAATACTGGGCTTGTTCCTACTCCTAGCTCCATCACAACTCCTCCTACTGGACAAAGAAGCTCCATGAACATAAGAATAATCTTGGCATTCTTCTCTAGCACACCTCACCAAGCTCCACTTCGGCCCGTTAATCCAATTCTAGGATTAACAAGAGCTATCACCATTATCTTACATCAAGGAGTCACGGTAGATATACCAAAGGGTCATACATTCAAGATATCAAGTAATAGTGTCCAAAGCTACAACTTGGACGGGCGCCCGTAATGGTGTGACGGAGTATTTATGGCAATTATCGCTTCAAGAGCGTGTAGTAGCAAGATAGGATGAAGTCCTAAGTGATGTACTTCATGGATAGATATATTATGAGAGTAGTCATTGTAATAGCATTAGGCCTCTTATGAGCCTAAAGTGCCCGGCCGACCACAGTTTAAGTGAGTGTGAACACTTATGGCCATGTATATAAGTGAATTTCTCTCATAATACAACATACTCTCCCCTGATTAGCATGGAAAGAGCTTCAACCTCCTAATATTTGAATCAATAATCTCACTCACAGTGAATTTCCATAATCAAGGGCCCATAATCTCTCTCCATTGATTTTTTTAAGAAGAAGAAGAATCATAATTTTCTTTCCCCCTAGGCCTTATACTTCACTACTTTTGCCATTTTTCTAATTGTGCTGCCCAAACTCTCTCTTCTCCATTTGTTGTTTGGCACTGATGAATTACCACTGCCAAACGCATCTCATCACCTTGCACCAAAATCCCATCATTAAAAAAAAAACATGCTGTGTGTTGCCAACCATAACAGCCGTAAGCTTTCTTTTTATAAAAAAGTGTTATGCTTTTTAATTCAAAGCTTTAAAGTGTTATGCTTTTTAATTCAAAGATTTTAAAATCAAAGCTTTAAGCTATTTGTTCAAAAAGCTTTATACAAAAGCTTATACCAAAAATATCTAAAGCTTATAACTCAAGCTGTATAATTAAGCTTCTTTCTCCCCTCTTCACACTTTGCTCTTCAAAATAAATATATATCTCCAAAAAGGTAAGTTCAAAAGCTTCCAAAGTTCAAAGGCTTAAAAAATTCAAAGTTCTGGATTAGTACAATAGTGGGTTCTTCCAAAAATTGATTTTTGGGACAAAGGCAATCATGTCAAAAGTGGAATTGCGCTACAAATCAATCTTGAAGGCTTCAAATACCACTCACACAGACTTTGTGACACTTGAAGTTGGGAATTCTTGCTCCACAAAATTGGGACAATATACAACTTCAACAAATTCGAAGCAAGGACCATAAGTACTACTCTTCACATATTGATTATTTGCTTATGTTAATTAATATCAAATTTTTACAATTTTATTTTTCTCTCTCTATCCCTCATCATGTCAAACCCATAACCTTCTTCTATTTATGAGAAAATTCTATCTCTTCAAGCTCAATTAAATAAAGAACGAGCTAAGAGGATAGAATTGGAAGAACTACTTTCTAATAGGGAAAGATCAAGAAGTGTTGAATCTAACTTTGACATTACGCACCATCAAGGAAAATTTTCATGAACAAGAGAAACAAAAAGGAAAGAAAATTCCTTGTAAAGCTTTCACGTTTCAAACTTTTGATGGTAAAAAGGATGCAAAAATGGTGGTCATGGATTATTCAACTTGATGATTATTTTTCTGGGGAAGAATTTTCTAAGAAAGATAAAGTCAACTGTGCTGCAAATCATTTAGTTAAAACAACATCATTATGGTGCAATGCAATAAAGCACAAGGATGTGAAAGACTTAGAACTTGGAAAGAATTTCAAAAGCTCATCAAAAAGAATTTCTTGCCACCTCAATATAAAGTAAGAGCATGTCAACAATGGGATAGGCTTTATCAACTTGACAAAGAAATTGTACAACTTTATGTGGAAAAATCTTGGCAAGTTCTCATTCAACTCCAAGCCATTGAACGAGTGAGAACAAAGGAGCAAAAATGCAAATTCATTGCTAGATTAAAGCCTACTCTTCGAGCGGATATTAACATGTTCCAACCTCATTCTCTCTACACGGCGATCTCTTTGGCTTACAATTGTGAGTAAAATAATGGAGTACCAAAGGACAACAAAAAACCACAGGATTCTCATGCCAAAAAATTTAGAAAGTTTGTTCCTTTTCATAAGTTTAATAGGTACACTAACAATACTAAGGGTGTTGCTTCAAACAATAATAACAATCGTGATGTTAACAAAGCCAACAACAAGACACAAAGAAGAAGCAAGATTTTGTACCTCAAGTGGTGACATGTTATAATTGTTAACAAAAAGGACACATTGCACCCAATTGTCGGGAGAAGAAGAAGAAGTCAACAACCACACATGTTAACATGATTGATGGTGAAGAAGATGCAGAGGATCATGACTTTTCTCTCGAGCAAGAGGATAATTTTGAATATTTGATGATCCAGGTATGCCTAAACGTATTTAAAATACGTTTGTATGCTTCTAAAATAATAATAATAAATATATATATGATGATAAAAATAATAGCACAAATTAAGGATAAAATAATAATAATAACATATGCTAAAACTACAAGAACATCTTATACCTAAGTCTATCATTGGCCATGAGACCATTACTACACAAACTAGCAACACTTATGGCAAATATCTTGAATCATCCTATTGAACATGTCAAATAGATTCCCAAAAAGTTTTCCCGTTCTTACTAAAATTTCATCCACTCATATCATCCATAAAAATGAGGTCAATTGCGAGTAAGAGGGAATGTTAGTCATATCCTCTATGGGGATGGCCATTATTTGATTTTGGGATATTTTATTCTTGGTTGTGTTTTTTATATCATCTATCCCATGATTAATATGTTTATAATCAAGCTGTGTGCACTGGTATGATGTTTACTAGGACTAATGTGTTTAATTAGCTATGTGCGCTAGTATGACATGGTTAAGATTAATGTGTCTAATCAGTATATTCTGTTTCATAGCATGAACTGCTACCTGCTACTTCACGATGTGAACCATTCTTTGCGGTTTCACGGATATCTGCTATTTCACAACTAGGAAAGACTACTTGGCAGAAAAACAGGTGAAAAGGTTACAGTACTGATTTTGCTTGTCGGAACATATTCTCATGCACTTGAGGTATGGTGGTAAACTGATTGGAGACATTCTTACCCCCCCGACGAGAGTGCATCAAATCACCCAGGTTCTTCCTACCCAAGGAGTGTTGGCTCAAGCCGCTTGTGGTGGTGGCGAACACTCAATTGAGTGTTTCAAGTTGGAGGAATCTGACCATCATAGAAACAAGTAGTGAGGAATCCATGGAAGAAAGGCTATGTTTCTCTGGATTTGGAAAGGAAGAAAAATCATCTTCCCCTACTAGATCCAGCAGAATATTTGATATGGCTAGGGTATTTTTTTGCCTCCAACACGGCACGAAAGATGAAGTACAATCTGTGGGCACGGGCCCATCAACCAGCGCAGGGCACAGTCTAAGACCAAAATTACCAACCCAACCTTTTGGCCCTAGGCATACTAACATAGTAAGGATCAGTGGGATGACCCCTAGGGTTAGAAGGGATAAGGATAGCACCGCTAGGATAGGTTGACAAGTTTTCTTTCCCACATCGAAGAAAATGGAAACGGAATTGAAGAGGGCTGAGGTAGAGCGACAATTGTGGCTATTGAGCTTAAGAAAACAAGAGCTCGATACTCGAAGAACAAGGGTGGAACAACAAGAAATGAAGGAATTGAATTCATTCCGACCATGTGGCAAAAAACCAAAAACATCTAGGAATGCCACTGATAGTATGTGGATGGGAATAACATAAGGAGTGATACCAACTCTAGAACCCATCAATGAGAGGAACCAAAAACATCTAGGAATGCCATTGATAGTATGTGGATGGGGATAACATAAGGAGTGATACCAACTTTAGAACCCATCAATGAGGAACCAAGGGCCGATGAAAGCCTTGAGACTCAAAAATCCCTTGAAAATATACCTAGGGCACTTGCAAGTGGTGAGGGTTATCTTTATACAAGAGAGGATATACAAGAAATGATCAATGATCCCACATTCTTGCAAAGCATGGAACTCTTGATCAAACAAAGGCGGGATGAGGCTACCAAACAATGAGCCAGGCAATGAGGAATTACCTGAACCCAGTGAGAGACCCAAACTAAATAGAACCTATCTAGGAAGAGGATGTAGTCTAGAATAATGCCTCGAAGGCCAATTATAGATCCTAATGCAGACTTAATGCAGTCACAAAGGGGGGACCTGCTAAACATGGTTGCAAAAATGGACTGAGGTATGGTTAGGGAGCTGGGCACTGCCCTAGAATCCAGACCATCCCAGATGAAACCACATATTATTTAAAAGCTTGTGCAAAAATTCTTAGGATATGGGGACCCGATGACCCAGTGAGCGACGTAGCCATGATATATGCTTTTTTCTTGACCCTCACCAATGGTATTGAACACTAAAACCTGAGGATAAAGTCAACTTCACTCAACTTAAAAATGTGCTCATACCAAGTTTTGCTTCTTGAATTGGTGACAGATGGAGTCCTGTGGCTCATATCCACAATATCAAGCAAAATGAAAATGAGTCCATGTGAGATTATGTTTCTCGGCTCAAACACTTGAATTCAAGATGCAAGTTGAGGGAAAGGCTAACCGATGACCAGTTATTACTGCCTTGCTTCTGAAGAGGAGTCCGAGATCATAAGATGCATGATTATTTAGTGTTAGCCCGACTAGCTACTCTAGATACTTGCTATAAGCTGGCCATTGAATATGAGGACAATATGCTTGAGATGCCGCCACAACCAGAAGACGCTAAGGCAGCTTTAGTAGTGGCCGCATCGCGAGTCTCCAGTCATCAAGAACATAGGAAATAAGAACAAGCAAGTTGGCAATATGACAGTGGAAGAACTCAGAAATGCCATCTTAGAGAAATTAAAGGTCAGGGATGGGAGACAAACATCAAGAAACACTCATCTCTACCCTTGGAGAGAATTGATTTGTTGCTCTATTTGTAGACAAAATCACACGAGCACCGAATGCCCTCACTTTTAAGGCCAAAGCAATTACTCTATTGCGCTCACTGTTAGAAATTGGGAAACCATGATGCTACCATGTGCAAGTATCCAAGAGTTCAGCCCTTAGCGCACAACTGCTAGCACCTAGAGTGCCGCTAACCTTGCCAGCGCCACTAGTGTAAACCAATGTGGCTACTACAGGGCAACCAATTACCTATCTACTAAGAGGGATGTTCCAAGTGCAAGACATGTCGCCTTTGCCGCCACTTGTTCTACCCCCACAACCACCACATGCTAAAATCAACCAAGTGTTGATTGAGGAGCCATTGGATGAACTAGAAATCATGCGCAAGGTAGAAATCAACAATGACTACTATGAGGAGCCCACGAAGATCGCACCAGAGTATTGTCTTATAGAACAACATGCCAGTACCAGTGTTTCAAACCACGGTACAATGGAAAGGAAAATACATAAACTCAACTATGAGAAAGGGGGCCATACAATGTTTTCATTGTAATGGACCTCATCGAGTAGTGGAGTGTCCTCTTCAGAATGTGGCTAATGCTAGCTAAGCTCAATGAGTCATAGCATAGACCAACATCATGCCTACACTCTCATGTGTGATGTGTGGTGTCAATCATTTGATCAAAGATTTCCCATATCATGCCAGTCGTTCTACTTCTACTTCTAACCATGCCACTATCAAGACTATAAGTGTGCAGCCTGGGAATATCATGCCGCTGAATGTCCTGACTTGAGCATAAGTGAAATAATGGGTCAAAGGGAAAAACCAGGGAGATGTTACAACCTCTAATACTAGGAGAAGGAGAAGAGTAAAAAAAGTGGTCAAGGGAGATACCATGGTCACAATCTAGGATGAATACGAAGAAGACACCATTGGCACCAGATCTGCCTAATCAAGGGAAGAAGGTGACCAAGTGCTGAAACAAGATGGGCAGACCCAAGAAATTTCAAGGGAGAGACCAGCTACCCCTAACGGGATTGGAGAATATCCAAATGCTGAAGAAGATTGAAGGAAGATGGAAGAAGCTAAAGCCCTGGTTGAGGAGTGTCAACGCAATCACGTGCCTACTCCAACCCTAGAAGAGTCCGAGAGGGGACTCACAGTGATCTCATGGCAAGAATGCTTGAGGAAGCGGATCAAGATATGTCAAACCATTCATTCCCTAGGACTGAATATGCGACAAACACATGTGAGGAGCCCTCACTCGCCATAGAGAACCTAGAGACATAGGTAGTCTCACAGCCATACTCTCCTCAACTGTTAAAATGTTGCTAGGACCATTGCTAATGCAACACGCCAACATTGTGGGCATATGTCAAGGATTGGGTAGAAGGAAGATTGAACCCAATGTCCACTACAAAGGAGAGTCAGTCACCTCTAGTAGAGAAAAACCTAGTGCATGAGGAAGAGGGAAACCCAGATTTGTCAAAATACCTATCAATCCATTGGGCCGGTATTATGAGAGTGATGATACGAATGCCATAATTCCAATCCTCATGAGAGTGCATGAGGATTGGGTAGAAGGAAGATTGAACCCAATGTCCACTACAAAGGAGAGTCAGTCACCTCTAGTAGAGAAAAACCTAGTGCATGAGGAAGAGGGAAACCTAGATTTGTCAAAATACCTATCAATCCATTGGGCCGGTATTATGAGAGTGATGATATGAATGCCATAATTCCAATCCACCACAACGGGTACCAAGCACTAGATATCTTAGATGGAGGCGCAGGTGTGAGCATTATTACCAAAAGGTGTTGGGAGAACTGGGGAAAACCAGAATTGGAAAGAGCAGATCTAATTGTCAAGATGGCAGACAGAACTTCCTCAAGACCAATGGGGGTATTAAAAAACATTAGGCATACAGTCTTTTCGTTCTGCTACCATCATACAATGTTGTAATGGACTTTTTGCACTAGCCGGATTCATATGACATCATCTTGGGCAGACCTTTCATGAGGGAAGCCAAATTGGTGCATGATTGGGTGTTAGATCAAGTGTGTGTTTGAAACAATTTGCAGATTCTAAGAATTGATCTACATACATGGAAGAAGGCACATCCCATGGAAGGGAAATTGTTTGGAAATCATTTGGTCACCACAGATCGGATCACATCCTTACAAGTCTGCCAACAACTAGTTGAGGAGAATTCATGGGAAGAGGAAGAGGCCACAATGTATGCGTCACTTTCACCTTTGGATTTTAGCAAAAATTGGATGCACGTGCTTGCCACTATAGATGTGTTACCCCCTAGAGGAACCCAGAACATTGAATCGAGAATTATTCCTACCACTTCAGTAGGCATGGTAGTTGTGCAACCAAGAGAAGAGAAAATAGAGGATGAAGCCTCTAGCACAAAAGGGTCTAGCTCGCAAGGCCGCCAACAGCACCCAACGGCTTAGGAGATGGCGAAAACAAAAGAGGTATATCGCTCGATGAAATGCCCTATTACGAAGTAAACCAATGGACGCCCAGTGGGGCTAAGATATCTCGAGGTCACTAAGGTGCACGAAGAGTTTTCTAAGAACTGGGGTGAGGAGTTTAGTAAGATAACCCTAGAAGGAAAACGAGGGGAAAGGGCTATGCCATAGGAGCTGGAAATGCCTAAACTCACTAAGGCCAGACGCAAAAAAACAAAATAAGGCTCTGGATGAAGCTGAGTGCGAGGCAAAAAAGGCTCTAGCTCAAACAAAAGACGAGGAGGACGACAAGCCAGATCTACTCTCAGTGCCGGACCATTTTAAAACATACACCGTTGAAGAACAAAAGGTGGTCGAATCGTCGGCTAAAGAGAGTAAAGGAAGATGGCCAATCCACTTCTTACAATGGTCCAGCTGAAGTTAAGGAGGTTGATATTGTAGAGATAGGGGAGGACTCCAAACCTGTCTACATTGCTGCGGCTGAAGAGGAAGAGCTCATTGCCCTCTTAAAAGAATTCAAAGACTATTTTTCTTGGAAATACATGGAGATGAAGGATGTACCACTTGAGATGGTTCAACACACCATTCGGATCATGGAAGGATCGAGACCATCCATGCAAAAATTGTACCAGATGAATCTGAAATATGCAGCGATTTTAAAGGAGGACATTGATAAACTCATTGCCATAGATTTCATCTATGAAATCAAGCACATAGGTTGGCTTTCACCAATCGTGATTGTGCCAAAGAAAAATGGGAAATTGAGGTTGTGTGTTGATCTCAAAAAGGTCAATGTAGCCACCACTAGGAAGGACCATTGCCATATATAGAACATGTATTAGAACAGGTAGCAGGTGAAGAAGCCTACAGCTTCTTAGACAAGTTTTCAGGCTATAATCAAGTGTCCATAGCACTCGAAGACTAGCACAAGATGGCCTTCAATACGATGTGGGGAACATATACTTATAAGGTTATGCCTTTTGGCCTTACCAATGCCCAACAACTTTCCAATGTGCATGGCCTTCATGCAAAAGTGGCTGGAGGTATTCATTGACAATCTGTGTGCACACTCACGCTGGACAGAGCACTTGGCTTGCTTGAGAAAGGTGTTTGAAAGATGTCGATTATATCGTATATCCTTAAACCCTTTTGAGTGTCAATTCTGGGTCACGCCGCACAGTGTGATCTTAGGGCACATTATGTCAAAAAATGGTATTTCCACTGATTAGAGCAAGGTAAATTTGATCTTGGAACCAACTACAAAGGTGTATAGCGGTTTTTGGGCCATGTTGAGTATTATCGACGCTTCATCATATTCTATGCTGAAATCGCCAGGTCATTGTATAAACTAATCATTGTCTTTGAATGTCTTTGAATGGAAGAATGCATTGGTTCGTGCACCAATTCTGAAACCACTCAACTGGGATCTTGTATTCCACGTGCACATCGATGCATCAAACTTTACTATAGGATGCGTAATTGCGCAACCTAGGGAATTCAAATTGGATTACTCAGTTTGCTTTACCAGTCGTTAGCTAAAGCATGCTGAGATAAACTACACCACCATGGAGCATGAAGGGTTGGCCATGGTTTATGCTATAAAAAAATACAGACATTACCTGGTGAATAAGCCTTGCACCATAGGAAGAATCACACGATGGTTGCTTCTACTCCTGGAATTCGACTTTACGGTCACAATTAGAAAAGGATCATAACATGTTTTGGCGGACCATATGTCTAGAATTCCGAATGGAGAATTGGAAACAAGCATTGATGACCTTCTAGATGCTTGTCTATTCAAACTTGACATGGTGCTACCTGAATGGAGTGAGGAAATATCCAACTATCTAGCTCATGGGTTCCCACAAGATTAACCCTTAAACAAAGAGAAGATGCGTCAACTTGTTAAGCTGGCCGCACCTCAATTGATTACTAGAGAATTATATAAGCTAGGCAAAGATGATATCCTCAAGAGATGTGTGCAAGAAGATGAGTTTGTTAATATCTTAGAAGAAGCACATGCAAGAATAGCCAGAGGCCATTTTGCGGGAGAAGTTACAGCTCCCAAGGTACTTCTAGCAGGACTGTGGTGGCCTACATTATTCAAGGATGCCATAGAATTTGTAAAAAGATGCGAAGAGTGGCAACGATTTGCTATTCCACAACAAAAGGACATGATGCCACTCACCCCTGTGATTGTGAGACAACCCTTTGAAAAATGGGGTATCGATTTTGTTGGAGCCATTAGTCTAGCAGTGCATCTGTCCCAAGCAGGTCATGTGATCGTAGCCACAGATTATTTCACTAAGTGGGTGGAGGCGAGAGCCTCTAAACGAGCTGATGCTCGAACTACGGCCAAGTTTCTATATGAACAAATTATTTCTAGATTTGGCTATGCACTTGAATTACTCAGTGTGATTGGGGTTCACATTTCATTAATGAGGTGATTGAACACTTACAAGATTCCTTGTAGTACACCGCAAGTCATCACTCTTTTGTGCTATCTTGACTAAAAATTTAGAAGCTAATCACACAGATTGGGAACACAAGCTAACTGTAGCAGTATGGGCATCATATAAGGTAGCGATGGGATACACTCCCTTTTGCCTAGCTTATGGCATTGATGTGGTAATGCCTATGGAATTTTTAGTTCCAAGCTTGCAAATTGCCATACAGGAAAGACTCACTGAAAATGCATTAGTCAAAAGATTAGTTGACTTGGAAAAACTCGACAAAATCCGACTGATTGCCTCGCATGGGCTTATGGTTGAAAAACTATAGAGAAAATATTGGTTTGACCATAACTTGATATAGAAAGAATTGTGAGAAGCACCAAGAAAAAGAAACTAAAATACAGAGGGTTAGGACCTTTTAGAGTGTCTGAAATCACCCCTCAAGGGTCAGTCCGCATTCAAACTATAGAAGGGGTAGAAATGGAAGGGTACATAAATGGGCGTAAACTCAAGAAATATTTTGGGCCCTTGACCCATAAAATCCTCACACAAGGGCATCTCCTTAAATAGAAAAAAGAGCTAGTCAAGGATAAGATCAAACAAGCTCAAGAGGAAGCCAAGGCAAAACAAAGACTCCAAGGGAGAACGCTACACGTCAACATGGCTTCACTCACCTTGCTTGACAAGGATGACTTGGATATTTAACCTGTATGACTTAGTATACAGGTCTCTACAAGGGAGGGTCACGCGTCAAACATCACACTCATTAATACAAGGTTAAGTTATAACTTGATTTCCTATGAGACAAGGGTATGGAAAAACAAGAATGCCTTTCTAAAGGTATGATATGCACTCAGATGTGAAAACTTCTTTATTTTTTCATATGAAAGGATTATTGGATCTAAAGAAGAAAGTGCACAAATCATTAGAAAATCATTTAGACACAAGTATTCAACTTAAGGCTTGTCAAAAATGGTGAAATCAAGTGATTTACATCACTATGAATAACCTCTAATTTTTCATCTCGTCGTGAGTAAAAGAGAGCATTCAAAATGTTATAAAGTCATCTATAACTACATCTAAGAAACATTTTGACTTCTAAAAATAACACTTGTGAAGGGTGACCTTCTTCTTCTTGACCCCTCTTTCATATATAGCCAAAGCCTCATCACTCAAGAGATCCAAGGTGGCTTCGCTCTTGCCAACCTACTATTTATCAGGTTGACCAAGGCTTAATTTAGTTTTCTAATAGGATGAATCCCAAGAAACTAGAGGAAAGTGCCACCAATATTACTAAGCATAATTAGGCATTTAGATATATATAATCCTTCTACCCTACATGACTTTGAAATATGTTCGTTTATGATAAATGGCTCAATGATGTATATGGAATGTTGTAAATTTCTCATGAAGGCCTTACGAGGGCGTTTAATAATTTTGCTACGATTTTTATTGAAATTGTATATTAGTTGTCTCTATCATAAGAGATTTTTTTAAAATTTTCAATCTGCATGCGTTTCAATATAGTTCACAAAAGAAGCTCAAGAGAACTTTAGACAATCATCGTGGAAAACTATAGTACCAATAGCACACATTTTTATAATTCTTTTTAAAATATATCAATTTAAAGGGATGATGCATAATTGTGTACCTTTGGACAATAGGGAAATAAAGTTATCATAGCATGCCTTGATTTGTTTTCCTTTAAACTTGAACCCACTTGGAATATCTTTATAAGTATCCAGCCCTAACTGAGTTAAAGATTGAGATTTTTATAAGTATTCACCCCTAAGTGAGATAAATATTATAAATTTTTTCTTTAAAATAAACAAAGCATATAAACAAGTTTTTAGTATAAAATTCTTTAGCATTTCATCGTGGAAAAAAACCATAAATACAAAAAGAGTCTACGTTCATTGTAAAAGATTATTCATTTGGGTTATAATATCCTAGGCCTACCCTAAAGGCTATAACAATTTCAACTATAGGGGTGTTTTACCTTTTCCCATAAGGATCATGGCCTTCCACAATGACATGCACAAAGATACAATATGAGGTGAATGTTATACCATATATCTCCCCATTATAATCTCTACCATGTTCATACCTAGTGTTAGCTCACATAAATCTACATGGCTCTTTTAGGAATTGATGGAAGTGGGATTTTTAAGTGATTTCAAATAATACATAGTTATGAGAGATAGAAAGAGCATTATTTCATATGTAAAAATGTCACTGTATATGATGAGAAGGAGCACAAAATAATGGACCAAATGTAATAGATGAATTAAGCCAACAATCTCCAAATCAGGGACAAAACTATCTTACTCAAAAAAATAAAAAACAAAAACAAAATTGCACTAAGTGAATATATTTACTCTATGGTATGCATAACCTCGAGCATATGCTCTAAAATAAACCATAGTCTTGTTAACAATCTCATTATTATATCCTTATACAAGTGACTGTGCAAAAATACTCTCTTTGTGGAAAAAAACATACAAAAGCTTTAAATTAATAAATTAGTGTATCTTTAAAGAAACAATATCGTAAAAGTTTAAAGAAGGTTTACAAAATTGGTGCAACTTTGACTATATTTTCAAAAGATTAAAAAAAACCATGAATATAGTTTTCTTTTATGTAATTTAACGTTTTGTTTTCAAAACATGGAATGTTGAAAATCCCTACAATCAGTGTCAACATATTAATTAGATTTATTATTATAGTGCCAATCACTTCAAGATGATTTAAACTTTCATTTTTGAAGTAGTGCTAAATGATCACAACAATATTAGCAAAATGAAGGATCCAATGAACTCAAATTAGTGCAAGGTATAATTAGTTTTTATCTTTATATTGATCCCATATACCTCATGGATCACACTATCTTAAACACTCTACTTTGAAACAATCGATGCATACCAATATTAAACATATTGTTAATATAGTCAATGTAAGCAAATCTCATAGCACATGAACGAACATCTTTTATCATTAACTATAGCCAAAGCACTTGTATAAGGTGGGTCCCTTCTATGAGTAATGTTTAAATCTAAATAACATGACTTGTATGATTCATGGGCACATCAAAAAAATAATTGTGATCATTCACATAAAAAATGAGTATTGTAAATAATGGCACTAGTATGTGCAATCATATACTAATTTCAATTGCATAAAAAAATAGACCAATCACATCAAAACCAATAATGTAAATAATGGCATTAGTATGTGTAGTGAAAACACACATATTTGTGTGTGTTGCTCCATGTGGTATTTCTTGCATCATGTAGGTGTGTACATGTATGTATATGCATCTAGTGTACGCTATGTCCTAAATCTTACATGTATGCACATACCAATATTCTTTGTGTATCCAAGTTACACATGATCAAATTCTATGTTAAGATTTTTTTTAAATAAAAAAATCAAGTCCCTTCTCAACAATAATAAGTTAAAAAAGAAAATATTGCATGTTTTGGTCTCAAATTTTCTCTTTCATAACTTTGCAAGGCTCTTAGATATGCCTAATCATACATAAGAACTAAAACTGTTACACTCCTATTACATTAAAGTCAAAGTTTTACCATTTGTGGTATGTTTTTGGCACTCTTTTAAATTCAAGGAAATGGAGTTGAATGTTCAAAATGTGGCCATATATAACCTCTTTTCCCCATGTGTACTACAAGTACTACTATTTAGGAAAAAAATCGATATATTAAAAAACTATAGATTTTCTTGCCAAAAATTTACTATACCTAAAATAATATAAAGATTTCATAATTACTATGTGTTATTATTCCATAAAATGTTTACTAAGTTTCCTTTTTTATGGGCACTTTTTCATTGTAAGTGAAGGATCTCAAAAAGCATGCTTTATACTTCTATAGAGAAATGTTTTTAACACTGTTGTGCGAGCAAAATAGGTAACTGATGAGGGTTACCTAAAAAGATTCCCTCCCAAAATGTGTAAAATCTTAAAAAAATAGTTTTTTAAAAACACATCTAGAAATCCATGTATAAATTTAAAAATTACATGAATTTTGTTATTTTTTTTCAAGATTAGTAACACGTGAGACCTTCGTAGATTTATAAACTGTTGTTGTTTGTGACATAAAAATAAACTTGAATTACAAAATGGCATAGGAGTCTACACAACTTAAAGAAATATCAATCTTTTTCAAATAAAAAATTATTTTATAAATTTCATGAATGTAAGAAACTTTTTTTAATGGACTTTCTTGGGACAAATTCTACCACCATGCGCATAAATATGCACATTATTTGACAAGCACTCAAAAAATATTAGAATACATAACAATATAAGCTCCATAATTTATGAAAAATCCTACAAACATCCTTGAGTCTATTTCTAGACCCAAATAGCAAAGCCTTTGGTATATACTTACCTTGACACTTTGCATGACATAATTATTTGCTCTATTATTTATAAGTAGATAGTGGGCATGATATACAACCAATGCTAAGAGTTTAAAGAGGTCAACGTATAGGTGTGTAAAGGTAGACTTCTATTTATATATATATGTAGAAGATGGTAACTATGGAGGCTCTAAGTAAACCTAAGCATGTTAAAAGAGTAGAAAATCGAAATATTTTTTTAGCAGGATAATTTTAGAGGCAGACATCATATAGCCTATGGATATAAATTTTGACCTAGGTAGGCATTTGTTTTCATGAAGGAAATTCTTGTTATGCAATATGGATAAGGGTGGCAGAAAGAAATTCTAGCTTATATCATGTACATATGTGGTGGTGGTAAAAATTCATAGTATGCATATGTTGATGTTTGATCTCCAGATAGCCATTATCATGAACGTAGGTGATGGTATATCTAAGAGTAGTGTAGGAATGAGCTCTAGTTACAATTATTTAGAGTACATGTGAAGGATATTAAGAGATGGTATGTCTAAGGGTAGTGTAGAATGAGCTCTAGTTATAATTATTTGGAGGACATGCAAAGGATGTTGAGAGATGCAATCTTCGCCCGCCGTTGACATTATCTTTGTGTACAAAGAGAAAAGAGAGGAGCTTAGGGCTTCTTGAATGGTGGTAGAGAGGATCTTGGAGATTTCATGATAACGGTAGATTCAAGGTCCCCTATGCTGGAGAGCATACTACTACACATAGGCATGGCAGAGTCTAGGCTCACATGCACCCCCCCTCCCCGACATAGATGGTCCCACCACATGTATTTTCTTATAGATCTTCAGCTTTAAAATTGAATTGTAGAACAAAAATTAGGATTGGAGAATCAATCGACTCATGGTTTTCCAAATAAATGGAGCCTTGCACATCTAGATCAAAACCAATGGATTACAGGTCATCATGGATTATCTCATCTAGCTCTTTTGCTATCATGAATTTTTGGCATCTACTATGTAGCGATATTATTTATGATACAAAGGTTACATGGATAAATAGACAAGCATTTTTTTAAATAAACTCCTCTTAAATTTGTAGTCAAAGGTTGTGACCATGTGTGTTTTTCAGGTCTTTAGCCCTAAACCTATGTTCTACCTATATCATTTTATCCTGGGTACATATATTTTTTAATTCTATGATTTATAAGATTTTAAAAAAACTTTGAGATTGTATTGGTTACTATCTACTATTTGGAATGAGTTTTTACGGATTTATTGGTGATAAAAATAAAAACAATTCTCATAAAAACTCTAAATATATTTCAAAGTTAAGAAAAATAGCCCCCTAAAAGTTGATGTTTTACATCAAAGTTGATGCAAAACATAAACTTTTCCACAACTTGATGTTTTGCATCAAAGTTGATTCAAAACATCAACTCTACCAAAAAACTTGATGTTTTGCATTAAGTTTTGGATGCTCCGAAGAACAAAATTGGAGGATTTGAGGTCTATTTTAACAAACCGCCTGTTTTAGCGATTTCGTTCGCCTTGACATTCTTAGACAACCTATTCCACAAATTTTGAGTACCAACATAACTATGTTTTGATGCGATATATAGATGTCACACAGAGCGATTTGCTGCATCGAAACATAGTTGTGTTGGTACTCAAAATTTATGGAATGGGTCGTGTGAGAATGCCTACACAAACGAAATTACTAAAACAGGACGTTTGTGAAAATGGATCTCCGATCCTCTAACTTTCTACTCCAAAGCATCTGAAACTTGATGCAAAACATCAAGTTTTGTGGTAGAGTTAATGTTTTGCATCAAATTTGATACAAAACATCAAGTTGTATGGAAACGTTGATGTTTTGCATCAACTCGATGCAAAACATCAACTTTTAGCCTAAAGGTGATGTTTTGCATCATCAAGTTGATGTAAAACATCAACTTTTGCATAAAACTTGATGTTTTGCATCAAAGTTGATGCAAAACATCAATTTTCCCACAAAACTTGATGTTTTGCATCAAAGTTGATGCAAAACATCAAGTTTTGTGTGGGAAAGTTGATGTTTTGCATAACGTTGATGCAAAAAATCAAGTTTTGTAAAAAAATTGATATTTTGCATAGAAAGTTAATATTTTGCATATAAAATGATGTTTTACAACATCAACTTCATGCAAAATATCAAATTCGTAAATGTTATAGCTAAAACATCCTTACCATGTGTAGTAACCAATAGAATTCAAACCCAAGTCCTTGCTTGATATTTTACAAAAAAGTATTTTGGAAAGTATAACTTTTTGTTTCTTAAAGCAAGCTTTTTCATGCTTTCTACACTCATTAAATAACTAAAATTATCATTTTACTCCCTTTTTATCACATCAAGGATACATCTTCTTTAAAAATGAGTGTGTAATTATTTTTCAAGATTAGGTAACTTTTAAATAGCTTATTCATCATGATATTTTAAAATTCATCTGTACATAACGAACTCATTTAAAAAAAGTATATATTATCAATTAAGAAATTATGATACTCAAGAGCTTTAAAATTGATTTTAATACTACTCTCATCAAGAGCCAAAATAGGGTTTTATAATTAAGATAATAATTGTGTCAAGATAATGCTTTTGTAATATAATCATATAAATAATTTTTTATAGTTGCACTCTGTAGCACATCCTCAATCATGTTAACATGGCAGATGACCCAAGGAGTCTAAGCTTCAAGTGTACACATCAGGGATTTCATAAACGTGTTCACAAATTCATGATCACGTTAACAAAACGTGTTATTAACATTCTAAAACATGTGATCACAACATATATTCACAAGACTTGATCTCTTATCGGCCAAAACTTACTATTCCTGTAAACCTGCCGGGGTTCTTTGTTTCCCCGCGGGCCCCGCTGGGAAACAAAGAATCCTGGCGGGCATATTTCTTATTAATAAAAGGCGCCCGACACCCTGGCTTTTTGGGAAAATTGTCCTTATTTTGGGGGCATCACATCTTTCCTTGAAGTGCTTATAGAGCTCCCGGTTGGCTAGGAGCGTCCTCTAGGGAAGAACGTCCTTATCTTAGGGGCTATTATCTTTCCTTGTTGGCACTCCTAAGGCTACTGAGCCACTAGTCCTCAATTCTTTGAATTGTGGGCAGAGTGTGGTTCATAGCTAATACTCGCGGAGATTTAGGGACAAAGTTGGAGTCACTTCAACTTTGCGTTCGAGCAGCGCAGGTAATCTACCTTATTCTGCTCTATAAATGGTTTGATGGAGCCAAGAGTCCTCCTTAGGGGCTTGTATTGGTTCTTGATATTTGATATAGTCTTTATTAAACAAGGGTCTATTGTCCTATACTAGAGTGTTGGGCAAACATAGATCTTTGATTTGCTTTGTCAATGTTAGAGTCTTAGAGAAGGTCTTTTGTCCTATACTAGAGTATTGGGCAATCATAGATCTTTGATTTGTTTAAAGTATCCTTAATTGGGTACGAAAGACATCCTTCATCGGGGGTGCAATGTGCATTGTATGCATGCTGTCAATTACATGTATCTTAATCTTAGAA
Source organism: Cibotium barometz (assembly GCF_041138505.1). Classification (NCBI taxonomy): domain Eukaryota; kingdom Viridiplantae; phylum Streptophyta; class Polypodiopsida; order Cyatheales; family Cibotiaceae; genus Cibotium; species Cibotium barometz. The sequence goes on along the minus strand of NC_141075.1, from coordinate 29,636,803 downwards.
TACACATTTATGCATTCATCTTGTCTTGTCGTGATGCTAAAAGTCTAGCAAAAATTAATATCTACGGTTCTGTAAGTTGAAAAATACAATTCCTATAGGCAAAAAACTTTAAGTCATCCTTTGCAATTAGCATGAATCGTCATGGATGTCTTTCTCTTTTAAAATAAAAACAATAAACAACATATATGACGATCAACATATATGACGATCTTTTATTTTTGTCAAAATAGATTCAAACTAGTTTCAGATTTTTGCTTGGCTACATTTTAGCTTTTTAGTAATCACTTGGTTTTTTAAGGCTTCTATGTTTCTATGGTGATATATGTTTTGTAATATGTGAGTGGCTTTGTTGTTACTTCGTTTGTGTATTCATTATTGTATGCTTGCTTAAATAGGTTATTTGAGATGGAAGAAAACGTTGGACCTAGCGATACTTCTAATAGAGCCCAAATTTAGAATAGCAGAAAAAAAAAGGCACCTGGGATAGAGTGGCAATATGCAATTAACATCGGTGACCGATTCATAGATTGGGAGTGTAAGCTATGCCATGCTGTAAGATCAGGTGGGGCTCTTGATTAAGAGAACACTTTTTAGGTGGAGTGAAGAGGATGTACCCACCCCTCTGCACCAGAGTATTGGGCGCTCTCAGAGCAGAAGGCCCCAGTCAATGATACCAATGCGTGCTTTTAAATCCTTTATAAAATCTAGCACAACATTGAAGGGATGTAGGTCAGTGTGAATGATGCTAGCCATGTGTGCGGCTGCTAGGCCATCCACCAGGGCATGCATAATGTGAGGCATATTCAAAGCCACCTCCTTTATCATCTGAGCGAGCTGCACCTGGCTTAATTGTTTGTCAGCAAGCGGGGGCTTTTTCCATCCCTGATCCAAGCGGTACATCGCTCTAGTAAACTCACTGTATCTGAAAGAAACCTTCAAGAGCATGTCACCTTGTTATATAACGGAAAAATAGTGATCCACGGTGATTCCTTGGTGAAGGCTATGCATCGCACGATGGACGGATGTAGAACCTGCATGCCCTGCTTTGCCCTGAAAGCTCTCAAATCTTTAGCTGCCTTCTCCCTTCTTGTAATGCTTTCCGTAAAAAGTAACGTGCTTTGGAAGAAATGAGATGCCCTGGACCTTATACTCCTTCACTGTGCCAAAAGCTCCTGACCCTATTGTTTGCCCCTCGATCAAGGCCTCGTGCGGAATGCCGATAAGGTGTGTATATCGCTCGTTGAAAATGGTACGCATGATTGTGCCCGTCCCTGTCACATCCGGTTGTCTGGACGGTGCAGCGACTATATCTTGGGCGATGCGCACTCTTTTGGGAAGTGTATCTGCAGAAAGAACTCTCATACGTTTGCTCTTCACCTTCTGCTTGTTCCATGTTGCATCCCACAGTTGTAGAGAGCGTAAGTCGGGGCAGAAGGTGGTGCGGCATCTCTGAGATCCTCGTATGCCGAACGCATACTCCCCAAGATAGTGCGTATCCTGTGCTGGTAGTCAAAGTCGACTAACTTCTGTCTTTCACACAATTCAGCGTTGCCTTCACATCTGAGACGACACTGTGCATTTTTCCAAATCTGCACGACGAGGTCTCTCATGAGGATATCTGACTCATTAGTCTTTTTGACAGCTTCTTCTGAACATTGTGACACTATGATAACTGCCTCTGTGGTGCGAATGGCTCGCAGGATGATCTTTCGCTCTTCGGTGGAGAGCATGGTGGCCATCGTCACAAATCTAGCAAATATCTTTAGATACAGAACAAAAACAGAATATCAAACAATAGTATTGAAAACAACATCAAGCAATACATCATGTTATCCATTTACGCTTTACACTAAAACAGGTAAAACAACCATAACAAGTGTGTCACATTAATTATCATTGATCAAACAAAAGAAGCATCCATTGTTGCACATTCACTGAACTGCTACCACCAATCAAGTAGATCAAGAGAAATATATGAGAGAGAGAGAGAGAGAGTATCAAGACACAGATAGAGAGGAAAGGCACTGAACAGTCAAGCTAAATATTCATTTTCATATATATATATCCTTCTAGCTATAATCACGTGAATCGAGGGAGAGATAGAGATAGAGAGAGAGAGAGAGAGAGAGAGAGAGAGAGAGAGAGAGAGATTAAAATGCCGCAAAATGCAATCAAAGCATATGCACTAGCGAACGACACCATTTTGCTGCGTTACCAACAAGGTGCCGCCCGAATCTATCGGAATAGGAATTGGATACGGACATAAATTATCCGCGTTACCGACCATATGCCCGCATTTGATAAAGGGAAGGGAAGGTGACATCGTCATAATGATACTATGCTTGCCGCGTTACTGACTAGTACCATTACAACGTGCCATACTTACCATAAGACACAACTCGGCCGCGTTACTGACTAGTACCATTACAACGTGCCATACTTACCATAAGACACAACTCGGCCGCATGATAAGCACCATTCTGAAGAATGGCCTTACACACACACGCATCTCTCGTGTGGCGGAGCACCCATATCTACCCACGCACTGCGACTGTGGGCAGCTGCCACCACGAGTACTCACACACCCACACTACCCACATGCAGATAAGACATTACCTGTGTGTAAACAGCTGTCAAGTAATAAATCCCCAAGGGGCCCCGCGGGCTTCATATATATAGAAATATGTTGCCCGACGAGAATTCTGATGGCCCCAGCGATTCCCGCCGGGTTTTTTCTAAATCCCAGCGGGATTTTGGCCGGTTACCACAGGTAACCAGCAACCTGCTATTTTGTGAACGTGTAATGTTATTAACATGTTCACATGTGTTGTTAACAAGAAAAAACTTGTGATCACGTGAATATTAAATCCTTGTTGGTACACATAGAAGAAAAAAATGTATTTGTAGATAGTGAAGAAGAGGATGCCTCGTCTACTATCTCAAGGAAAGGCACATCAAGTGATGGTGTTGGTATAGATAGCAATGATTATGAGAAACCATAACTATGCCATAAGCTATATGTTTATAAAATAGCTTCTTTTTATAGTTGTATCATTTTTTTTGGATTGAAGATGGAAATAATAAACATTGTCTCTATTTTGGCATGTTTTTTGATAACTTATTGTTAGATTTTCAATTATAATCTCAAAAAGTAAGCAAAACAAAGTCTTTTTTTTCATGTCAATTTTTGTAAGAAACGTGTAAAGTGCCCAAAATATTAACATTTTTTGGTAGTGTTATATGCATGCGTAGACCACTTTTAAAAAAGAGGTAAAAAAAAGTAAACTTTTTTGATAGAATCTTTGAAAGATTCTAAATGTTTCTTGTTTTCAAGAAATATTACCTATTTTGTCTACAACAATGTTTTTTCTTGTACAATGAAAAGAAATATTTTTTTACTTGCTTTATTATGAATTAATAAAAAGTGATTATTTTTTTACCTAAGTGGCATGCATGCTCTGTATGATAAAAATGAACTTCATAAGCACGAGACACTTTTGTAAGAAAGCTTTGTGTGTGTCAAGACGAAATGCATCTCTCTCTCTCTCTCTCTCTCTCTCTCTCTCTCGCACGTGCGTGCACACACACACACACACACACACGTGTGTGTGCATGCGTGTGTACTATGTGTGTGCGTGTGTGTGTCGGGGGGGGGGGCAATTATAAGATTGAAACTCTTAGTAAGGTCTTGTTCTTTATAATTATTTTTATGAAGGATAAGTTGATGGGAAAATTGTAAGGCAACTCTAAAGAAAGTCAAGCTAAGGAGGTGCACTTTGTTCTTATGCTTGAGTAAATGGATGTTGCTTTTGTGAGCTTCAAAGGAGGCCATCCATCTCCTCCCCGGATACCTTGTTATGGGATTATAACACTTGGTGCCATCCATCTCCTCCCATCCCTTATTATGGGAAAGAATATAACACTTGGAGGCCATCCATCTCCTCCCATCCCTTATTATGGGAATATAACACTTGGTGCCACCCATCTCCTCCCCATCCCTTGCATGGGAATATAACACTTGGTGACAACCATCTCCTCCCATAGTGGTGTGGACACTAGTTGACGTTGCTATGCAATTGCATCTCCTCTCCATTGTTGATGTTACTATTTTGAAATTGAACAATTCTCATAGCATGCTAAGAAATCCCTCCCTTTCTTTATGTTGTTACCAAGTCCATTTTTAAACATGTATGCTCCACAAAAGGTCCACCTAGTTTTTGTGTAATTTTTATAAAGGATAGATAAATGACTGTAGTTGTGTTGGGGGTTTTAGGGCATTAGGAAAGTTTGGAGGGTTGTCAAACTTCCTTGATCCTCTAAATATATGCAAAATCTAGCTCTTTACATCTTGAAGCTACCCACAAAAGGGAATGCATACTTTGAATAGCATTTACAACATTACGTGTAGTGCTCAATCGAACCTTTTTCAACCAATCAAAATAAAGAAAACACATTAAATCTATCGATTTTCACATTAGGTGAATGTATAGTAAATGGCATATTTATCATTAAAATGTATAAAAATTCATTCCTTAATATAAAGGCTATGAAAATCCATGGTCAAAATTTTTTAATTCCAACTAGAAAAAATATAGTAAAATGCCATTTTTCGTGGTGGTGATTATGTGACACTTTCCAAACCATGCAATCAATAGAGGGGGCAAATAATAACAAGTGTCAGGGAAGGTTAGAACACATTACACTCTATAGATAGATAAGACTGACATAAATAATTGTGGTGGAGCCAGGCTTGATTTTTGACGAGCACCCGTGCCCTTCAAAAATGATGGTTTGGTGAAATATAGCAAGTCTTTTTTGTACTTTAAAATTTTGACCAGCATTTAGAAATTTCACAAGTATTTTATAGCTAAAATTCTCAAAAACAAGCGTGACGTCGCCCATCAAAAAGCAACTATGGGTGGAGCTATTCTATAAAAATTCTCTATAATCCTTTCCATATACACATCATAAATAATTGGATAAAGCAATTTGTGGAATGTATTACTCAAGATTCGATGGGGTTACATGAAGAGAATATTCAATACGAATTTTGATGATCCACAAAAGGTCCACCTAGTTTTTGTGTAATTTTAATGAAGGATAGATAGGTGGTTACAAATGACTTTGGGTGTGTTGGGGATTTTAGACATTAGGAAAGTTTGGAGGGTTGTCAAACTACCTTGATCCTCTCAATAAACACAAATCTAGCTCCTTACATCTTGAAGCTACCCACAAAAGGGAATGAATACTTTGAATAGCATTTATAGCATTACGTGTAGTGCTCAATCAAACCTTTTTCAACCAATCAGAATAAAGAAAACACATTAAATCTATCGATTTTCATAAGGCGAAGGTATAGTAAATGACATATTTATCATTAAAATGTATAAAAATTCATTCCTTTATATAAGGGCTATGAAAATCCGTGGTCAATTTTTTTAAATTCCAACTAGTAAAAATATAGTAAAATGACATTTTTTCATGTAGGTGATGATTATGTGACACTTTCCAAACCATGCAATCATAATAGAGGGGGCAAATAGCACCCTTGCCCTTCGAAAATGACGGGTTTGGTGAAATATAGAAAGTATTTTATGGCTTAAATTTACATTTTTTGTATTTTAGTGTAAATTTTTACGAGCATTTTTAAATTTTGCAAGTATTTTATGGCTTAAATGCTCAAAAACAAGCGTGACATCGCCCATCAAAAAGCGACTATGGGTGGAGCTATTCTACAAAAAGTCTACGTGATCCTTTCCATAAACACATCATAAATAATTGGATACAGTAGTTTGTGGAATGTATTACTCAAGATTAAATGTGATCGTGTCCATAAACACATCATAAATAATTGGATAAAGTAGTTTGTGGACTGTATAACTCAAGATCCGATGGGGTTAGAGGAAGATAATATTCAATACAAAATTTGATGATTACGCAAAGGGGTTTTTTTAGAGACGACACTGCTTAGCCATGTGGCTAGACGAGTAACGATAGCCTCTAGGGAGGACCCAAAATAAAAGGCTTTACAAAGGGAGTGTGCATAATGTGATGTAAATGCACTCTCTTTTTGTGTGTGTGTGTGTGGGGGGGGGCTCTAATAAAGTACAAATTCTATGGGAGCAAATAATAACGAGTGTCAGGGAAGGTTAGAACACATTACACTCTATATATAGATAAGAATGACATAAATAATTGTGGTGGATCCTGGCTTGATTTCTAGCGGGCACCCTTGCCCTTCGAAAATGACGGGTTTGGTGAAATATAGAAAGTATTTAATGGCTTAAATTTACATTTTTTGTATTTTAGTGTAAATTTTTACGAGCATTTTTAAAATTTGCAAGTATTTTATGGCTTAAATGCTCAAAAACAGGCGTGACATCGCCCATCAAAAAGCGACTATGGGTGGAGCTATTCTACAAAAAGTCTACGTGATCCTTTCCATAAACACATCATAAATAATTGGATACAGTAGTTTGTGGAATGTATTACTCAAGATTAAATGTGATCCTATCCATAAACACATCATAAATAATTGGATAAAGTAGTTTGTGGACTGTATAACTCAAGATCCGATGGGGTTAGAGGAAGATAATATTCAATACAAAATTTGATGATTACGCAAAGGGGTTTTTTTAGAGACGACACTGCTTAGCCATGTGTCTAGACGAGTAACGATAGCCTCTAGGGAGGACCCAAAATAAAAGGCTTTACAAAGGAAGTGTGCATAATGTGATGTAAATGCACTCTCTTTTTGTGTGTGTGTGTGTGTGTGTGTGTGTGTGTGTGGCTCTAATAAAGTACAAATTCTATGGAAAAAAGAGAGATGGGGGAAAGCTTTTTGGGATTGAAAGCTCTATAGTAAGGGGGCACTCATTTTTAGTGGAGATGCATGAAGGGCTAGGCCGCCCATGTGTTGTACATCTACGTACACTTGTCAACCATCTGTACAATGGTGTGTGCGGAGTCGTAAAACACACGCTTCCTGCATGGGCATTGGGGACCAGGGTCACGCTGTACTGAAGCTGCAGCTGCAGCTGCCTGGAGCACTATACCCTATTATCCCACATGCCAATCTTCTCCCATCCTCATGAAAACACCCCGTTTTTGGAAGCTTGCCTGGCGTCTCCTTCAAAAGGCGCTGCCCATCACCATTAAACTGCTCGTAATTTCATGGCTTTGCTACACAGGTCACCTTTGTCACTGTGCTAAGCAAAACCCAACAGCAAAATAGTAGTAATCGTAGCAGACTTCCCCCATAGCTCACCCATCCTTCCAACTGCGCCATCCAATGCAGGCGCTTCGATCTAACCTTGATTGCTTCTTGCAGCATACCACCCCATCCGCCCAATGCCATTACCCACCACCCAAGGTAATTAACATAACCCTCTCGTCATCTCCACCCTGATTAGATGCCCCCATGGAATCCTCATCACTGTTCTTTAACCCTTTTCTAGCATCTCTAATCATCATCACCATCATTATCATTATCATTGGCAAGAAATGGCTTCAGATTTCCATCTCATCATTGTTGTTCAGTCTAGCATATGATCAGAGATTATGGTTAGATCATGATTAATGTTCTAGAGATCATGGTTATCATGATTAATGTTCTATCTCTAATTATCATTTTCTTGCAATCATGCTCACAGTATGCCAAATGGAAGCAGGAAAGCATGCTTGATGCATGATTTAGGAGACGCTAAATGTTGAAAATCCCTCTCAATTTTGCAGACTTCCATAGCTGATTGTGTGGATGGGAGACGGAAACCTTGCACTGAGAAGGTGGCCCATTGCATTCCCTTCTTCAATCTGGGTGATTTATGGAGCTCTTTTGATGAGTGGAGTGCCTATGGAGCTGAGGTACCCCTTAATTTGCCCTCCGGGGAAACCATAGTGCAATACTATGTGCCTTATCTCTCTGCTCTGCAGATCTACTTGCACCCTGGCTGCAATTTGTTCTCAAAACAGAGGTATATTGTTGATTATGCTTGTGTTTTTTGCCCAATCAATATAAGCTCATACTATATCCTTATCAATAGGAAGGACTTACATCATAAGGCTCTTTATCATTAATATGGAAATAACATGCAGTTTGCAGCTAACAGCAATGGTGTAAGAAGCTCATGCTCACTAATTGTAAGTGTAATCATCACTAACTGCATGTGCAGTGTGCACTAATCATCATTAATTGCATGTGCAATCATCACTAATTGCAATTGCAATGGTTAATTGTGTGTGCAAATTATGTAAGCAAGTGTGGTTATATTCAAATTAATCAGTCATTAACTGGTTTGCTTAATGATTATTAGGAGGCCAAGTGATGAGAGTGATTGGAGTGATGGTGGTGAATCGAGGGACACAGGCAGTGAATTTAGCAGCAGTGACAATGAGACTGACAAGGTGTCTAGGCTTATGTTAATGAAGCCAGACCAATGGGAGGCTGCCAGCTGTGCATCATCAGAGAGATCATCAAGCTCTGTGGAGGAGCCCACGTGTGAGTTACAGGGAGACCATCATCAAGGCGACCTCATCTTCGAGTATTTTGAGAGATGCTCGCCTTATGGTAGAGCCCCTCTGAGAGAAAAGGTGAGATTAGGATTGATTAGATTATAATCTTGGGTGATTTAAAGAGCCCCGTCTTCTTTTAATCCGACTAATCAAACTTTACATGTTAATTGCAGATTAATGAGCTTACAGCACAGTGCCCCCTCCTCCTTTCTCTGCACAGCAATGAGCTTTCATCTGCCAGTTGGGTTTCTGTGGCTTGGTATTGAGCTTTTTTTCATTTCCTGTTTTTGTGAATTATATCATGGGCTTTCCAGAAATAGGAATTTAAGTGTGTGATCCTAATTTTGGTGAATGTGTGTGTAATTTTAGGATGGCAATTTCTCTGTGTTGAGATATTATTCTATTCCTATTTTTTAAAACAGATTTTTCTATTTCCTGTTTCTATATTTTTTGAAATCAGTAATTTTTATTTACAGTATGGGGTTTTTTTTTGGGTTGAATTTTTGCAGGTACCCAATTTATCGCATTCCAACAGGACCTACCATGCGCGATTTATCCACCTGTTTTCTGACATTTCATTCCCTTTGGACACCACCCACGACGCAAGGTAAAGATTAAAACGCCAATTGGGCGGATTAGATTAACGTAGCGGGTTAGATTAAATGAAAAATGATTAAATGAATTAATCACCATAATGTTAACGAATTGGCTCAGGCTCTCGTGCTATAAACGCGCTTTTTGTGCAGGTGGTGGGTCTAGCAGAGTGGATCAATCTGCAGAGAGTGGCACACGTGATACATGTTATGATGACACGTGTGATGGTGGGGCGTGGCCTTTGCAGAGTGAGTCACCACGGAGGATGAAGTCAAGTGGGACGGTGGTGGAGTTGCCTGCTTTTGGGTTGGCCTCTTACAAGCTGAGAGGCCCGTTCTGGGCATCTGCTGCCCTTGCTGACAAGAAGAGGGCTTCCTCTCTTGCTAGCTCCGCAGATTCATGGCTTAGGCAGCTTAGAGTGCAACACCCTGACTTCAATTTCTTTGCTTCTTCAGAAGAACCTCTTAGTTATATTTAAGAGAGAGGAGAGGTACTAACCACCATGGAAACTTGTTGACTTATAATGTGTGTGTGTGTGTGTTTTTGTGTTTGTGTTTGTGTATATATGAGGTCTATGATGTGTGTCACTCTATATGGTTTGGAAGGGAGGCCGAGGGGGCCATTGCAAGCTACCATGGAAGCTTGTTGTGACTATACCATGTTTTTGTTTTGGAGAGAGAGAGAGAGAAAAGGGGGGGGTGTGTGGAGTGAGACTTTCCATCACATAAGTCTCCATCTGATTGTTGGATGTACATGTGTCTTCAACCTTCTTTTAATACATGATCCTTTATTAAAACCCCTATGGAACCAAGGTGTAGAGAGAGAGAGAGAGAGTTTTTGATGTTGTGTGTTAATATACCATCATGAACCTCTTAAAGCTACTTTGTTTGCTTTATTCCATTAATCAGTAGGGTCTAAGTATTGTAACCTTATAACATACCATCATGAACCTAGTAAAGCTACTTTGTTTGCTTTATGCCATTAGTTAGTAGGGTCTAAGTATTGTAACCTTATAATAAGAATCTCAAGATTGCATTACAGCTTGCCAACCAGCATGTATAATTTGAGTTGCCTTTTGGTTTTGTCACTTTGCCCTACAAACTCCTCTCTCTTCTAATGATTTAAGCTTTCACATTTGAGGTGTAACAAAAAGTTTTCTTATATTCTGTCCCATTACTGTAAAGTCGCCTAAAAGAGTATTGTGTGTTATTAGAGCTACTTTATGAACTTCTATTACTTGTTTCCTTTTTCAAAGCTTTGTTAGTTAAATTGAGAATCTCATAGCCTCTTAACACTATGTTCAAATGATATCTTAAGAACTCTTTCCCATACATCAAACTCCTCTCACCTCTTCCCCAACCTCTTTAGTCAATTGTATCCTTCTCCCACAATAATCATGATAGTTTGTACTCTCTTTTGATGAATAAAGTAGAGCAAGCCTAAAGTATAATCCAATGCAAAGATGAGCTACTCATGCCTTGTTTACATGATATATACATTCCAAGTTATAAGCATGGGTACATATGATTCAAAAAATAATATTGTTATATTTTAGTTGAGTCCAACACACCTTTAAAAGCAAAACTTTATGTATATTTTCTTGTTACGTTTTTAGATGTTTCAAATAAAAGGAAAATTCTTGAATTATTCCAGAAATCCTAGCAACATCATACTTACATTTTGAATTCTCTTCATGATGAGAGGATTAAGGAGTCGTATCCCTTTCCCAAGTTCACATCTAACATGTATACTGTTAAAACCCTAAGATCTCTCTAGATAATCAACATGCATAAATCAGGCATAAACTCTACCACCACCAAACCATCCCTGAAGCCCAAGGGTTGCACACATGAATTATAATGAAGTACCACATACCTTAACCTTGATGTCCCATACCACCAAGAGGTATGACTCCAATCCAATAGCACTCAGCTCTATTGTGAAATGGCAAGAATGTAGATACAATCCTCTACACCAGAGAACATCCCTTGAGTGTGCCCCATGCCCCTGTTATATAGGAGGGCCCTCAAGTGACTCTTGACTCTCCATTTCCCATGTGTGACCCTTGGATGCCTGACCTGAACCTTAACCCTTAAGGTTAGTCCTAACCCATGCTCCACTAGAGCTTGTTCTCATGCTCCCATACTTACAAGCCTAATGTGGGTTAGCCTCCTAGTATATGCACATATAACGTGCACATAACATACTTTCCCTCTCCCAAAACGTTGCACATAACATACTTTCCCTCCTAGTATATAATGTGCACATAACATACTTTCCCTCTCTCAAAACGTTGCACTCTTGTAATGAAAAGAAGGAAATCTGCGCTGAACATTCTCAACCGACTCCCAAGTCAAATCCTCTATTTTCCTATCTTTTCACATAATTTTAACCTCAAGGATTAGTCAACTACGAAGTTTCCTTTCCCTGAATTCAAGTACCTTTTCAGGTTCGTGTGGAACATAAGATAAATCTTCGACTTCAACGAGTTCTTGAGGAGTAACCGTGTTATCCTCACCTCCCAGCTTCTCTTTCAATCTACTGACATCAAAGATTGGATGAACTCTAACATGTGGAGGCAGTTTTAGTTCATACGCAACCGTGCCAATTCGACGTATAACTCGAAATGGACCACAATATCTAAGAGATAATTTCGAGCATTTTTTCGTTGATAAAGTCTGAGAGTCTTTAGAAACTTTTAAATAAACCAATGCTCTTGTTCAAAAAACTGAGATGAGTGTCCTCTATCAACATAAAACCATGCTCTATCCTGAGCACTCCTGATAGAATTTCGAGCTTCGATCAGCATTTCCTGCATATCATGTAAGAAATCCCTCAATGCATCAAGCTTAATGTCCTTAAGACCGACATCAATAGGTGCCCTGGGTTGATACCCATACATAAGCATGAACGGACTAAAACCTGTAGTTGTATGTTTAGAACTGTTATAGGCAAATTCCATCAGTGGAAGATACTTTTTCAGAGACATATGCACGAAGCATATCCTCTACAACCTGATTCACCCGCTCTGTTTGCCCATCATCAGACTGCGGATGATGAGAGGAACTTATACTTAAAGCTGTTTCCAATTTCTTGAAAACTTCCTGCCAAAAATTAGCTGTGAACTTAGAGTCTCGATCGCTCACAATATCAGAAGGTACACCATATAGTCTAAACAGTTGCTCGATAAATTGGTAAGCCAATTTCGAAGCTTTAACTGTTGTTTTTGTGGGTAAAAACCTAGCCATCTTTGTCAATCTATCTATGACTACCCAAATGGCATTGTGACCCTCGCTGGTATGTGGAAGTCTCGTAATGAAATCCATGGAAATACTTTCCCACTTTCTAGATGGAATATCCAAAGGATGTAATAACCCAGCAGATTTAAGTTGTTCAGCCTTGTTTATTTGACATTAATGACATCGGACCACATAACTCTGAATAAAATCTTTCATTTTTTGCCAATAAAATGTCCTTCTAACTAAAGCCAAGGTACGCTGTATGCCAGGATGTCCTGCCGATAGTGCGTTCATCATGGCACTCAAATAGGATCCTTAACTTAATTTTCGGCACATCTGGAACACAAACCTTATCATTTCAGAATAAAAGACCATTCCGAATAAAAAATTGGTTGGCTTTTCCTTTCACCAAGTTTTGATCTACTTTAGAGTTGGACCCTGATTTTGCCAAATTCTATTATTTTCCAAAGAAAATATCTGTGCTGCATTTTTCCCTGAGTGAATCATACAAGTTAGAAGTAATCTCAGTGAATCAAAGTTCATTAACTTCACCAATTTGACTCAACGCATCAGCAATGCGATCTAAGCTACCTTTCCTGTTTTAATCATAAAATCGAAATCCTGCATCAACTCAGCCCATCTGGCTTTTCTACCTTTTAAGTCCGGTTGATCACAAATATACTGTAAAGATTGATGATCTGTCAAGACCATAAACTGAGACTCGTAAAGATAGTGTTTCCATGCCTTTAAAGCATGCCTTTAAAGCATAAATGATTGCATACAACTCTTTCTCCTGAACTGGGTACATAGTTTGTGCATCTTTGAGTTTCTTACTCTCAAAGGCCATAGGTTTTCCATCCCGGAATAAAGCTACGCCTACCGCAAAATCACTAGCATCAGTCTCAACAATGTAAGGTCTGCTAGGATCTGGCAAAGCTAACACATGGGCATCTCGAACTTTATTTTTCAAAATTTCAAAAGCCTTCTGTAGCTTATCATTCCAACCAATTGGAGAATTGGACTTTTTATTTTTACCTTTAAGAAGATTGGTAAAGAAGGTATAGTCAACTTTGAATAATCCTTAAAGAAATACCACAAAACCTAAGAAAGATCTTAGCTATTTGACCGTACACGGAACTCTGGCCATTCCAAAACCTTTTGGATCCGATCCAAATCTATACTAAAGCCATCCTGAGAGATCTTATGACCTAAGTATAACAATTCCTTTTTAAAGAAATCACACTTAGATAATTTACAATACAATTTTTCCTTCCTAAGCCTTCCTAGAACCTCTTTAAGATGACTCTCATGCTCATCCAAAGTTTTGCTGTATATCAAAATATCATCTAAGAAAACTACCACATATTTTCCTAACAGATCTCGAAATATATCATTCATCATCTGTTGGAAAGTTGCTGGTGCATTAGTGAGACCAAAGGGTAATACTAAAAATTCATAATGGCCATATCTTGTCCTAAAAGTAATTTTAGGAACATCTTCCTTTGCTATACGGATCTGATGATAACTGGTTCGCAAGTCAAGCTTCGTAAAATACTTAGCTCCATGCAACCTATCAATAAGATCATCTGATCTAGGTAATGGGTATCTATTTTTAATTGTAACCTTGTCAAGACGTTTATAATCAATACATATCCTTCAGGTACCTTGATCCTTTTTCTTAACCAGGAGAACTGGTGCACCTCAAGGAGACTTACTTGGTCTAACTTGACCTATCCTCAAATATTCAACTAGTTGTTTGGCTACCTCATCCTCCTCAGATTGGCTAAGCCGATACGGAGGAATACTAACAGGTTTTGCCCTTGGTACTAGCTCTATTTTATGGTCCACCTCTCATTTAGGAGGTAATCCATGAGGTAATTCATCAGGAAATACATCCTGAAATTTACTTTTAATGGAACTTAAAACTTTACTTTCCCAAACATCTAAAGAAACAGTGTTTGCATCAAAATGAATACACGAAGACACTGGATCCATAAACAACTAGAAAAGTTCATAGTTAAAAATATCTTCCATAAGTTCCAACTCATTGATAAAAGTTTCCTTGGGTACGACAATGTTTCCTTTAAGAATTACAAGGTTTCCATTGTGATGGAAAGACATCAAATGTTTGACCCAGTCAATTGAAAAATTCTTATTTTTTCTATGAAACCATTCCATTCCCAAAATTATATCCACATGACCCAAGCTCATGACATGGTAATCAAGCCTATCTAAGTACAATTGGATATCTAATGGTAGTTTTGACACCTTCTTGTCCCAAAATTGGACTTGTCCTCCAGCCATCCTGACCTTGTACATATGATCATTCTGCATGGTTTCCAACTTCATCTTTTGTACCACAATATTGTCAATAAAATTGTGAGTACTACCAGGATCAAACAAAATATGAACCTGATGTCCTTTCACTGATCCATAAACACAAAATAATTCGTTTGGACCATAAACGTCTTTACTAAAAGTATAATCTGAACATTGGGTTCCTTCAAGATGCGAAATATTGACTTCAGAGAATTTACCTTGAAGTTATGTAATGTGTATAGTTTTCTTTGGAATGATGTTGTTGTAGCTCCATTCAAAGGACAAAATTTCTTTGTATGCCCTTTCTCTTTGCACTTAAAACATGTGAGTTTTTCCTTAAACTTTGGTTTTGTTGTCACCATTTTTTGGTTTTGGTGTGAAAACCAATTTCCTTTTCTGTCCACTGCTTGCATAAGTGAATGTGGGTTTCTTTTCAATTGACGCTGGTTTTGATGAATTGGCACCAACCATTGTCTTATGAAAAACCTGAGCAGCCTGAATAGCATCCTCAGCCCATTTTAACTTTGCACTTCTCCACCTCGTATTGATAATCACGAGATAACTGTTGATGAAAATACACAAAGTATGATCATCAGACTTGGCTTTAGCAGCCAACTGTCTAAACTTTTGCACATAGATATCAAAAGACTGATTAGCCGTGCTATTTTTAACTAGCTTGGCAATAACTTCGGATTCATCCTCTAGTTGGATAAATTCCTTCTTAAATGCAACTTCAAATCCTAGCCAAGTAGTGGAAATAGAATCTTCTTTTAGATCCTTCCACCAAATCAAAGCTTTCCCCTTTAATAATCCCTCTACCATCTGCAGTTTCTGCGCATCAGTGAAAGGGTGAAAAGCAAAGTGTGTGTTCCACCTGTTAAGCTAGGCATCCACACATTCTTGTGTCTTCTCCTTCTTCTCCCTGCCATACACCATTGGTGCAAAAGACAGAGCAACTACTTTGGTAGGTGTAGATGAGGGGGCTAGAAGAGCTTTCTGCAGAGTTAAAATCTGCACCTTAAGTGATTCCATCTCATCATGGCACTTTGTTATCATAGCCTTGAGAATTGTGTCACCTCCAAAAATTCGCTCTTTGCTATCGCCTCCTCTTCTTCTCCATGGAACTTAAGATCTCTGCCATCTGCGGTTTCTGGGCATCTGTGTATTCCACCTGTTAAGCCAGACATCCACACATTCTTGTGTCTTCTCCTTCTTCTCCCCGCCATACACCTTTGGTGCAAAAGACGGAGCAACTGTTTTGGTAGGTGTAGATGAGGGGGCTAGAAGAGCTTTCTGCAAAGTTAAAATCTGCACCTTAAGTGATTCCATCTCATCATGGCACTTTGTTATCGTAGCCTCGAGACGTTGTGTCACCTCCAAAAATTTGCTCTTTGCTACCGCCTCTTCTTCTTCTTCATGAAACTTAAGATCTTTCCTTCTAGAGTTGGGATGATCACTCATGTCATCGACATTGTCATTGATCAAAAAGTCAATATGAGCCATAGTAAATGAGTTCTCTATGAATCTCGATTAAACTTTTCTTCACCCTTCTCTTGACCCCTCTTGACCAAAAGTTCTAGCAAATTAATTCACTAGAAACAATTGCACATACGAAAAATGCTTCAATTAGCATTTGGTGGCTAGATATTGGCTAAAACATCATCTATAATAAATCCAAACAATAAAGTATTAATACAAGGCATGTTCGCATTAATAATATGCGAATAACTCGCATTTGTTTAGTGTGAGTACATAAAAAATGTACTATAACACCAAATATCCCTCGAAAATAAGAATTCTCGAGAAAAAAGAATTACCATGATTTTTTCTTAATTTACTAGGGACTCAAAATATGCTAATTTTGAAATCCACCAAAACCCATCTTATGGCACTCCAAACCTATAGTTTTCTAGAAAATTTTTAGCAAATAATTTTGCCAAAATACCATTGATATTTTAAAAATACCAATTTCTAGGATTTCTAAAAATAATTTCTAGAATATTCCTAATTTCTAATGAGAATCCCATTGTCCACAAAATTTTCAATTTCACCCGACAATTCTCAAATCCAATGAAAATTTAAAAATTTTAATGGATTTCTTAATTTTTTGGGCCAAAAATAGATTTTTTTAAAGAATTTAATGGTCACGGGGGCTCGAATAGACACACTACATGCCAATCACCAATCCCAAATACTTCAAAAAATTAAAATAACCTTTGTCTAATTTTTCACTAATTTTTAAAAATTTTTAAAAAAATATTAATTTACCCCAAACGTATTTAGAATACGAACGGACCAAAAAAATTTGTAATCCCAATGGTCTTCCTGGAATATGGAAAGCCAACTGTTTCAAGAAAATGAAAAGACAAAAAAAAAATCAGAATATGAAAGGTAAAAAGTTTTCGAAAATCGAAAGGTCAAAAGATCCCTGGAATTCGAAAGGTCAAAAGATCCCTAGAATTCGGAAGGTCAATAGATTTCCCACGAATGCGAAAAGCCAAAAGGTTCAAGGAAAAAAAAATCCACAGGAAAAAATAAAATTTTCAAAGAAGTAATTTTTTTCCTAGATTTCTTCTCCCTTTTCCAAGCTTTTTTTCTTTTGAAAATATCTTGAAAAAAAAAAGAATTCTCTTTTTTTAAATATTTTTTTAAAACTTAAAAAAAACTTTTAAGCTTTTGGTATAAAGCTTTTAAAAAAATTTATAAGGGGAGGGGGGGAATTTCACCCGGCGGGCTGTAGCCCCCCCCCCCCCCCCGCCCTGGCGTGATTATACAACTAGAGAGGAGGAGGTCCCTCCTCTCTCATTTCTTCTCCCCTTCTACTCTCCAATCCTTAACAAGCTTACCACTCCATAATTCCTCCTCTCTTCTCTGTTAATTAGAGAATTAATCTTTGATTAAAAACTTAATCATAATTAAATTTTAATTATGATTAAATTTTAAGCAAATAGTGCCATCCAAGAGGTATTCACAAAACGGGAGGAGAGTGAAATAGGAAGAATATCTAGAATTTAAGGGAAGAAATGAAATTTATGCGCATGGGAGAGAACCCAATGCATCAATTGATTGCCCCATTCTGCATTTCAGCAAAATTTTGACAAAAAATTGATTGCATATCCGTAGGAAACCCGCAAAAATGTATAAAAAATACATTTTAACCATAAAAATGCTCGAATTTTTTTTTTAATAATTAGAAAAAATTTCTTAAAAATTATAAAAATTCAAGGAATTCATTCCACCAAAAATATCTACAATAAAATATGCGGTATTTTGGTAAAATTTTTCATTAATGCTTATTTTAAACCACAAAAAAATAGAAAAAAATAGCATTAAACTCACGAAATTTCCTCGCAACGTCGATTCGTCCATTGTAAAGAAGAAATACGTGTTCCAATCGCCATATTGACAATCCACATGCAAAATCACCAAAACAAACCAATAAAATAACATTTTTATTTAGTAAATATAAAAATTTACTTTCAAAAAAATACCAAAAATTAGAATAAGAAAGAAAAAACAACAGCAATTAACTAGAGATTGCTCTAATACCACTGTTAAAACCCTAAGATCTCTCTAGATAATCAACATGCATAAGTCAGGCATAAGCTCTACCACCCCCAAGCCCAAGGGTTGCACACATGAATTATAATGAAGTACCACATACCTTAACCTTGATGTCCCATACCACCAAGAGGTATGACTCCAATCCAACAACACTCAGCTCTATTATGAAATGGCAAGAATGTAGATACAATTCTCTACTCTCCAGATAACATCCCTTAAGTGTGCCCCATGCCCCTATTATATAAGAGGGCCCTCAAGTGACTCTTGACTCTCCATTTCCCATGTGTGACCCTTGGATGCCTGACCCTAACTTAACCCTTAAGGTTAGTCCTAACCCATGCTCTGCTAGAGCTTGTTCTCATGCTCACAAAGCCTAATGTGGGTTAGCCTCCTAGTATATGCACATATAATGTGCACATAACACATACATATTAGAGTGTGTTACAACGTAAAAAATACATATCACTTCTTAAAAAATCAACAATAAAAAACAAAAGACATGAATAGTGTTGCTTTCTTGGGGTGCACTCCTAACCCTGGACCTATTGTTGACATCTTAAATATGAAACATCTCTCATGTGAGTTCTCAGCTTGTCAGGGGAAACAACTATCATGGAAGAACTTAAAATGACTTTTTCTCTTCAATTCCAAGATTGCTTGTATCCCTTCACCATGTGTGGTCGATTAATCTTTTGACTTTGCATGACCATTTACTATAGCCTCCACAAATGTGTTTATTAAACAACAAATTTTGAGCCTGCACAAATGTGTTTATCCATAAACATCAAAATTTGGTGTTTATCCATAAACATTAAGATTTGATGTTTATCCATAAACATCAAATTTTGAAATATCTTACTACACTACACTAAATTTTGAAATATCTTACTACACTACACTAAATTTTGAAATATCTTACTACACTACATAAAAGTATATTTGAATCACTTGCTTGCTAAGCTTCAATAATCCTTGGGGCTCTTGTGCCATCTCAAAAAAAATCTTTCTCAGACATGAGTACTTCCACCTTTCTATCTTCATTTGTAAATGCTTTCAAGATTAGTTAGACTCTAGAAATAATTATTTGAATCCTTCTTGGACCCGCATTATGGTCTATGCTAATGACTCAAGCAACTAGGTCTTTTGTGTTTCTCAAAGCTGCTCTACAAATTCCTTTTGGAACCTCATGTGTATGCATCCCCCTTTGTATAAATAGTCTAGTGTGTGAAGGGCCTTTGGGCATAAAGTAGTATACACACATTGGGCATATCCCCACACATAAAGAAACATGTTTACAAAAGAAGCAATCTAAGTTTCCAAAATTGCTCACATTGCTAAAGAGCATGTTGGGACATCCTTCAATAACTACCCTTTCTAATAAAGTCTATTTGGAACCCTTGAATGAGAAAAGAAAAATTCATACATTGAAAGGTTCCACCATAAAAGCTTTTTGTTAAAACAAAGGTTTTGTTAGATCCGGTTTGTGTATGTAGTTTTGTCCATGCAATTACATCATACTTCTGCTCCAATTTTTTTCATTCACCAATTCATAAATAGAATTATTGGCACAAATCTTTGGTATATCAATTGTTTTACCCTTGTATAAACATTCTTCCACCAAAATCGTGAGGAGATCAGAACTTGGAAGAGTTCAAATTATTTGGAATGCTAACATTGGTCCTGGAAAGGAAGTCTCTATATCAATATCTAGGACAATGTTTCCACCACATGGCCCATCTTGTTTAACTTCTTCATCTATTAATATGTAAAGAAGATCACACATTAATAAGATAACACTTAATTAAAGCAAACAAATATGAATTACAGTTGCTACAGCAATTGAAATTCACATTGGTGAGTCGGAACTCCCTCTTTGTTGTGTTACATTTGTGATGCAATGCAGCCTAAAAGACCGTGGTTTGGTTTGATCAATCCCCTTCCATTTCTATCAAAGCCTCCAATTGTATATCATGATTGCAAAAATTGAGGTGATCTTGCATAGTTTTATGCGAAGCCATAGCCTTTCCATCCATGAAAGCAACCTCAATAGAATTGGCTCCAATATTACCCAAGAAAATCTTTGCAGATCTACAACTAATTATATAAGTGGATTATTTTATATGCACTTAAAACTCTAACATCTTTCTTGCAATTTTCTCATAAATTGCCTATTTTAGATAATAGACACATAAATTGTATGGAACATGTACAAGGAATGTAAAGGTGAGGAGCTCCATGACTTTGTGAGAAAAGGTCCCATGCAAGTTGGCCAAAATTGTCATACTTATGTGTGCCAGTTTTATCTATCATTGGACTAAACCTAGACCATGGCCAACACGTCACATGGTTACCACAAAGATTGCATTTCACATTAATGGGTAAGGCACCAAAGGAGGAAGATTTTATAACACATATACTAAACTGTAATTTCATTAGGGAGTGTGCCTTGTCCCCAATCACGTGAGCATAGTTTACCCACCTCAACAAGCATGGACTAAAGAGT